>NW_010531309.1:0-9414 GCF_000687285.1 Phaethon lepturus | reverse complement strand
ATATATAAAATGTAAAAAAAACTTTAGATGAATTTCTGAACTGCAATATTCATAATTTACTTTAACTGATCTGGTTATATCTCCAATGTTTTTATGAGTTTTTGAGAATGAAAACAACCAAAACCAGTTAGGAGCTGAAACAGATCAAATGCCAAGAATACTAAGTTTATAATCTTGACAGCTGCTTTCTCCTAGTGTCTAGTCCTAGTGGGACTACTTCCACCTCTTTACACACCCAGTCATCACCAGACACGAGCACCCTTGATTTGTAGCAGTATCATTTCTATTGTACCTATCATTTCTAAGGATACTCAGGGCTACCATCTTGGGTGAAGAATTGAGCACATTGACACCACTGGTGAAGTACTACCAGCCTATGAAAATGATCACGGCCCCAAGAGCACAAAGGACCAAGGTCTAAAAATGCTAGGCATACATGTTAATTATGTCTCTTCCTTCTCATGGTCCTGGTTTCTAAAAAGTCTCTCCAAATAGGAGGTGAGGATGTAAATGAGATAAAGCCTTTTTTGTGCAGCACCATGTTTTATCTGGATCATTTCATTCTCTCCCAGCCAAGCTCAAATGCCATGTAGATGATTTTCAGAATATATGGTTTTTCTGTTCTTTTTTCTTCTTGGGCTTCCAACACCGATGCTATTGTTAAGCATTCAAAGGCTCTTTGTAGCCCAAAATAGCTGTACCAAAGACTTCACCGTATTCAGTCATTTTACCCAGAACCTGATTCTTATTCTGTGGAGTAGCAATGAGTCTTTTAAACCCGGTACGCTTTTGCAGGCATTTAAGGTTCAAAACTCCCCGATGCCTAGTTAATCAATACTTTAGGAAGATCTTGTGTGATGCTCATTAAAGTCTAATGCATTGTATTTCTTCAGCTCCTCTGTGCTCAGAACACCCTGCAGCTTCTGCCCAGCTAAATGGCCTTCGAGTTCCTCACACAGCTTGCTGAGGTGTTTTCCTGCTCATTTTTCAGTGATACAGCTTAACATCTCAGATAAATCTTTTGTCCTAAATCCTCCCTCTCCTATAGACAATCCATCAAGAATATAAGGCAGGGTGGGGAGAATCAACTTCTCAAGTGTGAATTCCTGGAGCTGCTGCTGTGTTTTTTGCTCTGAAATGAAAAACCTGCAGGCTGTCAGAGGCAGCCAAGCACACAGCAAGGACACCCTCACACTGCCCCAGCCCACACAGATGAATGGCCAAATGTCTTTGAATGACAGTTATTTTCTCCATCTCACTCTTTGAACTCAACTGTGGGCAAAGCTGACAAAGGCTACACTGCCTCCTCTTCTGTCTGCTGCCTCCAACACCAGACAAAGATTCCAGCTGATGCCAGTCCAAACAACACTAAGTGTCATTTAACCTTTAACAAGACCTCATCTCTGTGGGGAGGGCTAGAACAAAGCTTATATACTGCTTATTTACTACTTCTGGCTTATTTAAAATGTTTAAGTTAGCTAGCAGCTATATGTGTGGACATCTGCTCAGTCAAGTATCTGCTAGGTATCTACTCAGGACTACTTTTCACCCCAGACTAATTCCCCCTACTCTGAACCAGTAGCCTGAGCTGCCCACAGCTAGACTTCCAAGGGTTGGACCTCCAGCAGACTACTTGCAAAATTCTACTTCATCAGTAATGACAGACCTACCAGCAATAACTAGGCTGGGGAGAAGGAGAAGCCCGCTACAGAGAAGTGTTATACTAGATAACTGCCGCTCGGGCATCATTTGGCATATCACTGGCCTCTGACCAGAGGCACACACCAACCCTTTACATTACCCAAGAGAAACAGGAAATAGTACAGCAAACAAAATCCCTATTTCATTAGTATTGGGTGTAAATCCTACCCATCTTCCATTCCCATCTTTGTGTGACATTCAAATGCTCTTTGCATTTTCTCCATAGTTACATTACTATGGATCAAATGAGATCTTCTTAGCCAAAATAAGCACATCTGACAGGAAACTTATAAACAAAAGGCCAAATAATTTCTGAAAATAAATTTACATTCTCTAAATTGAGAAGGAAGAATTATAAAATGACCAAACCAATGGCTAACAGCTATTTAGACAAGTTAAGATGGGATCTTCTAATCTTTAAACACCAAGATAGGCTGCTCTCTCCAAGTCATAAAGGCAGGACAGTGTTTAAGCTTAGCCTGTGCTTGTTTTATCATGCATAATCTAGGATGTACTAAGTGACCTAAACTGTAAGCTACTGTCACTCTCATTTGTAGTTGTGATGATTAAAATAGTAGCTCAGAAGATCTATTCATCTTTTTCCACCTTATCTGGAAAGCACTATAAAATGACCACCAGTCAATCTCAAATCAGAGCTCATGACAAGTAAGAATTGTATGTCTGTATTACCAGCATAATTTTACATTCAATTGATTTTTTAAAAGCAGATTTTACAGAAATCAAGCAGCAATAAAATCATGCAGGTAACAGCTTCACAACATCAGCCAGAATGCTTCTTGGTGTGTAAAGACACTTAATTAAAAGATTAGGTGAAAACCACAGTTCAGAACCAGATGCGTCTATTTTCAGATATCGAGTTCACATGCCTGCCCCACGAGTCTGGCAAAATCTTAGTTTGATAAGGCAGTCATGGATTTGGGAACCTGAAATACATAAATGCAATATATACTCCCACACACATCCAGAGCATTTCCCAAAAGACAGACTGATCTCTGGTCTCCATTCCACATAATATGTATTTGCATTCTTTTCCTCCAAATGTGAATAACCTGATGTGACAAATTATCAGAGGGAAGAAACACAAAATAAAACTTTTTTTGCTAAAGATGCCTTACTACCCATACCTACAGTGAAACACCTGTACTCACCCCACCTCAGCCTCACTCTAATTAGGCGAAGTCCATAGCAATGTTGAAAGGGAGCGTGCCCACAAAAAGGTCAATTAGAATCACACAGTAACATTGCCGGCCTTGGCACAGCTTCCTAATGGCAACAGCTACTGCAAAGAGATGCTGGCTTTAGACACTGTCTGACCTGAGCTAGTTAACACTATCAGAACTAGCCATTTCACCAAATTAAATCACAGTTCTCCTCTGGAGGGTGACTGGCATTTCCAGAGCAAGTTTGCTCAGTTTTCTACAAACTCAACTTCAGACATATGAAAGTCAAGCTGTGCTCTTTCTGGTTCATGCCGCAGAGGCGGCAGCAGTGACAAGATTCTCCTGACCAAATCTTGCCCTCAATTACGCTTGTGCAATCCTGGCTTTGTGAGGCTAACTGGAATATAAAGCCAGTACAAATGTGACAGAGGCAGGCGTACATGGCTCAGGACATACATGAGACTGGTTCGTTGGCAAACAAGGTAACATTCTTGCTGATTTTTCTGATCTACCCTAAGTTTAAAGCAATATCTCTATCAAGTTATTTGTAGCAAGGAGAGGAAAAAATTGCTGCAATTTGAAAAGGGAATCTAAGTAAGGATTTTTAGATGAAGTCCATTCCAAGCTCCAAGAAACTCCTCTGGGAACACATTTGAACATGTTTACTCACTGTGAACACTGAAGGAAGGGTTTATTTGTTTTTCCAGTACCCAGCACAGGGCAGTTAACTATGCCCTAAAGAGTGCACAGCACTGATTTACCTGGTCAGTGACACAGGAAGGAATGAGGTGCTTTAATTTCCCTTCAGTCTTTATTTCCATTTCTGAACATCTTAGTCATAGACTCCCAGTGTCATCGAAGCAGTAGATGCCAGCTGTTGAATTCCTTTCCTCCTAAATGAGGTCTCTCCTTTCTATTGCAACCCAGAGTCAGGTCGGGCAGGTATACAAATCTGGGAGCTATGTAGTAAGTTCCCAATCAGTCTTGATTTCAGCTTTGGAGAGTCATAATGATTTCCTAAGGTAATGCTTAGGGAAGAAATGCTTAGAGCTGATTTTGTTTTCTTCTCAAGAACAACACACAATAAACCTACTAATTTGAGTGCTTCGGAAATAACTGCACTTTTATTTAGATGATGCTTCTTGCTTTCAGTCACATGGAGGTAAATCTAAAGCAACTACTTGAAATCAGTGGTATAACCTCTTCAGTTTGACCTTTTTTTTCATAAACTCATATAAAAATACTTGACTAGCAAAAGCTACAGATTATAAATAATAATAAATTACAATTTTAGTTTGACTGAGAGGAAAAAAATTACCCTCATTTTACCTTAAAGAATAAAAATTAAAGCTTTTACAAATACACAGATGGAATTGTGCAGCAACAATTACAGTAGGAGCAGCAAAACAAGAGCGGCCTCAGTCCTGACCACAGAGGTGAACCTTTTAGAAAAGTCAAATCACTGGCTTCCCACACAGATTGACAGATTGCAGGATGCACACTGCCCTCCAAACAACAAAGAGCTTCCTAACGCCTTATAAAGCGAAGAACTCTATTTTACCATGACAGAAGCAGTATCCTGTCACCAACCAGGTGGAATAATCCCAGGCTCTCTGTTCAATAGGATCATACCCATATCCATTTGTTTATTATAATACCGAGCTTTTCCCTTGCCTATTTCCATGACCTTCACATTTCCATGAAACAAGACTAAGAACTACCACCCTACTCACTTTCAATTATTGCTGTGATATTTTGTTGCTCAAAGCTATCAAATTCAGTGTGATTCCACTCTTGCAGAAAGAAAAAAAATAGGAATGCAATTACTATTAGGAGAAAAGTTTTGGACCATCTACAAAAAATAGCAATAATAATGAAACACACTTTCCTGAAGATGCCGTATATCACCTTTGTTTAATATTTTTGTCAGTTCCGCTTAGAAAAATTAATGCCTTGGGAAAAAATAATTGAAAGTGTCTTTCTGGAGTACTGTAAGCATCCCCTTGGGGTCTTTATTATTTTAACAATTTCCCATTTTAAGATACACAGGTACTAACAACAAACAAATTATTACATTTCCTTTAAATGAACTGAAACAACAAAGATAATTAACTAAGAACATAAGCCTGCTTTCCATATGGTAATACACATCCCAAGGGCAAAGCACTTCTCTTTTAAGGAATTCCCTACAGACTTCTTATCTACCTTGTAAGGGTAATTAACAACTGCAAAACACAACTGAACTTGCTTAATGTCACAATATTCCACAATGCATTACTTTTTCATGGAAAATGAATATAACCTGTAAAAAAGAACATAGGATCTTGGAAGAATAAAGCATTAATTTCTGTGATGAAGCATGCTGACGTAACTAGCAACATGATTTAAACTCTGAAAAGATGTTTAGAACAATGTTTACGTTGAGGGTTATGTCAAAAAGAAAGCTAAAGTAGGAAGCATGGTTTCCCACTTAGCTAAGTAGTAGTTTGTGGTATCTCCTGTGAACAACAATCTTTGGGGAAAAGAGAAAGAAACACATTGGTTAATAGATACCTAAGATGTTAAAATTTAGGTTAGATAAGGCAAACTATGGTTTATTATAATTTCATTAGTTGAAGCAAACAGTACACAGAATACTAGTGCTTCCTTAGAGTGCACAGTGCATATTAAAATTCAAAAGCATCTTGTCTACACTAAAATTTTAAGCTTGGAAGGTGTACTAGGCAACAAGTCTATTGTTACTAGGAATAATATAAGGAAGAATGTGGTAAGTGGAATGAAATAAAAACTCAAGAGCTAAAAAACAGGGTAAGCATAGGGGAGCAAGGACAGTAAAGAGATGTCTTTGGATTGGTTGTGGATTTACATGGGAATACAGCTAAAGAGACAAAACCTCACTCAAAGGAATCCCAGAGAGGAAAGATATGCCCAAAGTAGATCAAACTGCAACAGGAGAAATTATCACAACTTCTGTCTTACTACAGTAATGGCTTGTTCAGTTTTCCAAGAGAATGTTTCCATGTCTGTATAATCTCTTCACATCAATAGTGTGTCTTTCACCATACAGGAGACCAAACTAAAAATTCAGAGCTACCCTTCCTGTGCAAAAGTCTTCAGGCAAAATTCTGAACAGGTTAAGTCAAGTAAACTGCCATCAACTTCCATGGCACAACTACTTTGCTTTATACATCTTTAAAATAAACAAAACCAATAACCTTATTTCTCTAAGTAATATCTCATCAAGAGTAGTCTTAATGCCTGCCAATAATTGCAGGAAGGCAGGCAGGCAATGCAGCGATGAGTAACCCAACTCTGGTTAGTGTTCAAGTATTCATATTTTGTGATATTGCTTCAGTAAGGGATTTGAAACTGTACTATTGGTGCAGTGTGGACCAGTTTTAAATACAACATTCTACATGGTATAAATCACTGAGCTGGAAGAAAGTGAATGATTGGCACAGGGCAGAAGTACTTTTTGCTTCAAGGCTCTGGCCTGTCATTTGCTGGAAAATCTGTTTTATTAAATGCCATTCACACTTCCCAGATAAGTCACTGAGGGATATGCCAGATTCTTTCCCAAATACTACTTGATACTCAGCGCTGATCACTGATGCGAACACAACATCTCTTTTGATGTTCCTAAGCACTGAAGTGTATACATTTCCCAACACACCAAATGTTTATCAGCCTAAAAGAGAGAAAGATATCAACCCTTTGGACAGAGAAAGGGCAGAGGAAACTGTGGTTTTGTTTAAATAAACATAACTTAAGAGTTCAGAAAAACCCAGAGCAGGTGCCAGTTGCCTGTGAGATTTTTTTCTTACTGTATACAGCAAGTTCTACAGCAAGTGTAACTTCAGTCAATCAAGTAAACATTTATTACGAGGAGACAGGATGCGAGAGTGTAATAAGGTCTACTGTGTAACAGTGATATACCAAGAGTCCTCACTGTGGCTTCTAATCTGCTCCTGTAAAATATCTCTTTCTATAATCTACCCGTGCAGAGCAGGGTGCAGGATCATGGCCTAAATTTGCAGGTGACAGTGAAGGTCAAAGGACCAACAGAAGCTGACTTACACATTTGACTGTAGATGCACACAGATACATTTTGTTGAGCTAAGGCCCCTCATTTGACTCAGCTGGTCTTTGTTAGATGTGACAGCTAAACACACTGATATTGTCCTCATCAATGGCTGCTTTTCAGTTCTGCTGTGTATGTCAAAGGAAAATAAACATATTCCAATGACAACCAGCAATCAGGCAGATTATTAGCATGAAAATAATACTGTTATTCAGGGATCATATGCAATGCTTTTCTGCTTAGTCCCCTTTAACCATACGAAGCATCTTAAATCTTTTTTTCTTTTTTGAACTTATGGGCTCAGATCACCTTGAAAGAATTGCAAAGTGCTCTTACATCAGAAGTCCCCTAACACTGATCATTAGTTGTGGGTTGTCCCAGGCTACATGCCAAGTGCCTACCAAAGCCACTCTATCACTCCCCTCCTCAGCTGGACAGGGGAGAGAAAATGTAACAAAAGGCTCATGGGTTGAGATAAGGACAGGGAGAGATCAGTCACCCATGGGGTCACAAGTCCTGCCACCAAACCTGCTCCAGCCTGGGCTCCTCTCTCCACAAGTCCTGCCAGGAGCCTGCTCCAACATGGGCTTCCCATAGGGTCACAGCCTCCTTGGGGCAGGCATCTGCTCCAGTGTGGGGTCCTCCCTGGCCTGCAGGTGGAGATCTGCTCCCCCATGGAGCTCCATGGGCTGCAGGGGACAGCCTGCCTCACCATGGTCTTCACTAGGGGCTGCAGGGGAATCTTTGCTCTGGCACCTGGAGCCCCTCCTGCCTCCCTCTGCACTGACCTGGATGTCTGCAGAGCTGTTCCTCTCACATCTCACTCCTCTCCCTGCTGCTGTTGTTTCTGCAGTTTCCACCTCCCACCGGCTTCTTAAATCTGTTATCCCAGAGGCACTACCACCGTGGCCGATGGGCTTGGCCCTGGCCAGCAGTGGGTCCATCTTGGAGCCAGCTGGCTTTGTCTCTATCGGACACAGGGGAAGCTTCCAGCAGCTTCTCACAGAAGCCACCCCTGTAGCCCCCTGCTACCAAAACCTTGCCATGCAAACCCAATACATCATTTAACATACATAGCATTTACAGCAATAAATGAAGTAGATTCACTATTAAAGCTGTGAAAAAAATCAAGGATGTTACTACAGTAAGTCTATCCACCACCAGCACTTATTTCAAATGGCCTTTTCTGCTGCTTAGGCTTGTATAGAAATTTCTCAAATCAGGCACTGCACAGATTTCAGAGTGATATGTAATAGAACAGCTCTAACACCTAGCATGCTTTACAGCAATGTTTAAAAAAAAAAGTGAAGATTCAACAAATTAAGCCTGGTTGAGTATTTTTGCCTATATCATCTGCACTACTGTTTTAACCTCCCTTTTTCCTTTGTATCAAAGCCAATGACAAACTGCACACCCTCATACACGTTATTGAGAAGATTCACAACTTATCCGAATACATTATTCCAATTATTTTCTACAAAGCAGCACATTATACTTGATAATAACCAGCAGCAGATCATTATAAATTAAATTTACAAACAGTAGAGGCAGGAAATAAGCATTCAGAACGTAAGCAAAGATCACTTTACCTCAAATGTAGCTCAGATTATGAAGTGAAAGACCACTGGGTGTTTCTAAGAACTCTCAGTAAATGGAGTACATCTCATGTTGCAGACATGGTCACACAAAATTTTAATTATCACTTAATATCCAAGTGAAAATAACATCACACCTTTATTCAGTTGAAGGCTCCGCTTCCTGGCAACTGATATATGAGACTTGCCCAGTCTGCAAATGCAGCCATTTCCAGGCAAGCTCTGGGCTCCCATTTGAAAACGGCCACTAAGAACCCAGACGCTGGAGTCCATTGTGGGACACACCTCTCAACCTGGAATTTCCCATCTTGTACAATCAAATCACCCCCCACAGGTACCAACAGATGCTACCAAAAAAACCCCCAAAATCTGCATAAAAGGTTTTTTCCTACTACTTCAGGCACACACGGCCATTGCAGCTGGGGTCAGCATGAGAAACCCAGCACTGTCCAGCAGCACAGAGGCTGTAATCCACCCTCTGGCCACAGCTTCCCATATCCCTGGGACAGCCCCTGAACTCACTTTATGAAGTATTTTTGATGACTATTTAGGTCAGGTTTTGTTGCTCCTGCTCTTGGCTCAGCCTGCCGATGGGAGCTCTTTGCGGAAAACAGTACCGCTCGATATGAGGAAGTGCCAGCGCAGGCCACGGGTAGAGTTTCTGTGTTAACAGGCAGGCACCAGTGGCAAAACTGACAGGACAATTATTGATCTCGTGCTCCAGGCCCCTTCTGACATATTCACTATTGGGATTGAAATTTTCTATTCTTAGTCGTCTTCTCAGAGTTCATCCCTCTCGCACACACCGGAGCTTCGAACAGGGCCGGCATCTGCACACAGCGGCCTCCTCGGGCAG
>NW_010531308.1:6130-19461 GCF_000687285.1 Phaethon lepturus | reverse complement strand
GGCCTGGCCTGGCCTGGCCTGGCCACTCGCCCCAGTAGCCCCGGTGCTACCAGAGCCGTGCCGGGATGAAAAACCACCGCGTGACAGCCCCGGCCGCTTGCCAGGCCCTCACACAGCTGTCGGGCCTAACCTCTGGGGGGGGATAACTAGCATAAGAGCCATTAATTATCTCGCAGGGGAAGGGCATCTTTGACTCAAAGCTCGGTAGCCAAAGGGATTTTAATCTGTAGATCGTTTTCTTTCAAAATGTGCAACTTCAGGAAGTTTGGCAAGATCTTAAACTGTCAGCAGCTGGGAAAACCTCGGCTTTATAAACAGAGAGGCCTGTGGCAGGGGAAACAAACCCAAATCAGGCCTGTCAACCTGCGCGGAGGAATTCATGCCCTTTCTCCAGGGACAAGCTACATCCACTTTCGACGCCAGAGTTGTGCGTTTACTGACAATTCTGCCAAAAACTGTGCACTTCTGAGCACAGAGTTATTTCTGACTCCGAGTGCTAACATCTCTCACTCAAACCCATGCACTCGGGATACTCCCAACTGCCAAAACAGACACAAAGATGTTCTCAGTATAAACTAAAGCTGGCTAAAAATGACTGAGAGACTCCAAATGACGATGTTGGTGGCACAGGCTGAGGTACCAGGCAAAATATCAAAAAGTGGTTTTTAAACACAGACGAATGGTTCACAGTAGATGCACCGAACTACTGTATTAAAACCCAGGCTTTAACTTCTCAGATGAGGTTTTCAGCACTTAAATAGATTTTATGCTTGTATGTAGTTCACGATGTTCACACTGGAAAACTGGAAAAGGATCCCGACAAGGACTGCCTGGGAAAGAGTCTCCAGGAGAACTGTGCAAGTTCCTTTGTTTTTCAGAGCTTTGTGTAATCTGCAATTTGTTCCAGTGTTTAGAAAACAGTTCTGTGCTGACCAAGACAACAAAACAGCTCACTTGATGTTTTCTCTATTCTATTTTCTATATTTAGTCTCAGAGCTGGCAGACCTCTACCTTCACCACCTTATCAGGAGAGCGTCTGCAAGGGGCCAGGAACATCCATTTTGTCTGCGGTGGGAATATCACGAAGAGGAGCCTGAAGTGCTGGAAGAGGGATCACTCACCTCCGTAATAAAGTCCCGTGGCAGTGCCCATTCGCCACTGTCCCTGATTTTTCTGGGGCTGCACATCTGAACGCTGACGTCTGCAATCTCCTGCGGCTCCAGGGACCTGACCATCACCATGTTTACGTGGCCAAATTGGTCTCCCCCGACATACTTCAGACAAACCCCCGGGGGCCACGCCTCTGTCCCTGGGATTAAACAGAAGAAAGAATTACTGACAGTGCACCAGGAAAAGCTTTGTGTCTGTTTATACAAGACTGGATGAAACATGCTTATTGAAACAGTTGTGCAATTGTTGAACAGTCAAAGGAATACCAAGATACACAACACGGCCAGCAATGGATGCTGAAGAAGAACACAGTTTTGAGACAGGGCTTAACTGGTCCATTCTGAGACCAGCAGGACAACTTATAGTTCTGTTTGAATAATCTCTAGGTCTTCTTTACACAGAAAACTTCTCAGTGTCACAGTGTGCAGCTGCAAAAAAATCAACGTAACTGACATGCACATATATTTTACCAATGCTAGAGACAAAGATGAGGTCAGGCCTAGGTGGGCTCCCTCCCCCCCATTTCTTTCTGCCTCCCTACATATAGCTCTTGAGCCTTGTGACATCAAAATACATGTTAATAATACAAAGTGCTGGAAGCATTTTCTTTCGGGGATTCGTTCTTTTTTAAGCCTATTAGCAGTCTCAGGAGGAACTAATAGTTGGAACTACAATTGAAGAGCTCGTACTATTTTCTAAATGGATTTATTTCCCTTCTTGCACCAAGCCTTCTCTCAGCCTTGTGCAAAGGTGGAAAGGATTGTGAACATACGATTTATTTGTGGAGATCAATTTTTAGACTGCAGACACTGGGACTGACAGCGTGACCTGGCAATCTGTAGAGATACAGAAAACAGTTCCTGCATGCAGGCACAGCCATCTCCACCAAAGATAACAAGTACTGGGACTGACAAAAAGAAAAGTGCTTCCGAGACTTGTGAAAAATCAGCTTAGCAGAATTTTCTTTTGCTTCTTCCCCAATAATGTGATATGACTAAGCCAATGACTTTAAGAATGCCTTCTGCTTGGTTAAGGTCGATGGAACCAGCTAAAGAAAGCCTGACCCACCAAGAAGCTTGGAACCACTCTATGCCTAGTCTGAGATGAGAATGGTGGGTGCTGATCTAACCTTAGGTTACCCCAAAGAGCATCCTTTGCAACAGCTTGCCTGCTAATTTAATCCCTGCGGATACTTCAGTGAAGACAGGGCAGGGACTGGTTTTCTAGTCAAGTCCTTATTCATGGAATTCACAATCTAGCAGGGAAAGCATGCTGTGAACAAGTTATGTGGAATATTCAGAGTGGGGGATGTATTACTACATTTGGAAACAGCGCTGAGATAGGGAGGTCTTTGAAAGAGGACCTCAGTGAGTAGCTGACCTCAGACTATGGCGCGTGGGAGTTGAGTATGAAGTCTCATCTGAAAAGGTTGGCAGCCCAGCGACATGGTTCAGTTTAAATAATTTATGTGATTTTTATCGGTTTTAATGGCTTTAGACTTGCAAGGTGCCTAGAATTCTGCAACTGATAAACCCCATAAAATGAAATGATGATTATGTCATTCTATTTCAGTACACTCATCTCTCAGGAGATGATAAATTGTAGTAACTGTCCTGCAGAGCCAGCAGCAGCTGGGGGTAGAGTGGGAAGAGGAAATAAGTCTGTTAAATCCTGCTGCTCTTTCAGCAATGGTTCTACTATACAAACTGGTCTTTTGGCAGACAAGCCAAGCACCATCCTGGAAGATATCAGAGTAAGATATTAGCTTTTAATAACACATATGAAAACCTGACTGAACCTAGCTTACTGCTTGCACACTTAAAACTGACAATCTCTCACAGCTCTGCTCATCACACTCGTCAAGACACTAAACGCTTTGGTTGACACATGCCTCAGGTATTTCATGTTCTAGAACTGAAGTCATTTAATCAAGGGTTCCTGTAGAGCTCTTAAAAACCTTGGCTTTGCTTCAGTTATCTACCTAACAAGCAGATATTATCTAGAAACACTATAGTCCTTTGATATTATTCCTTAATTACACCATAAAATGGTTTTAAAATGCTATGGTCCTCCTTAAGCCGCACAGTCATAACACAGTATGTGAAGTTGCATTTAACTAAAACATGCCTCAACAGCATGGTTTTAACAAGATCTGGCCTCCAGCACCACCGTTGGAGTACAGATGCACTTTTTAAGTAAGGCTTTAACCCGCACAGAAGCCAAAACAAATGTTGGCCTTGCCAGGAACTCGTAAGTCAAGATTAACTCCCTTCCCTCATTTTAGAAGGTCCATGGATTTCAGAAGGTCAAACATTCCAAGAACAATGAAACCTTGCTTGAACTAGGATGTTAAATTAAGGCTGAATTTGCATGCAGGAAAGAGCACATCAGAGGAAAAAAGGGAGGAAGGAGTCTGAAAGGAGCAAGATAGGGGTGTAGTCATAACACACACAAATTAAGATACTAACAGTGGAGAAACAAGATCTGTCAAACTTACAGCATTTGTAAGACTTGTATTTGAGACACAGTTACAAAAAAACCCAGCCAGTCAATTTTTCACATTACCAGAGTTTAAGCAAGCTACAATGAGTCACCTTTTCATTGTATTAAGTCAAACAAATAGACCCAGAAAAAGTAAACTGAAATAATTAAGCCCTTTCTCTAGAATACAGTCTTTATAAATTAGTGTTCCCCCCCCCCCCCCCCCCCCCTTCTCACCACTCATGTCCTGATGAAATACTCCCAGATTTTTAGTATGGTTTTAGTCTGTGTTATACTTCGGTATTCAGCACAAACCTGTACAGCACTCAAGTACTGCAGTTTACAAGGAGAAATACTAACACAGTTGAACTTTACTCACGATGATTGATGATATTATACCTTGTTGTGCTATCATTCTTCTTCACAAAAGTGCAAGCAGGTCAATTAAATTCAGACACACAGCTTAAACATTCATGCAACATCCTGTCATTACAACACTCGAAGACAAGGTATTCCCCTTGCATCCATGGATCTCGTTTTTCTCTGACTGCATCCCAACAGATGAAGCACTGAGAATGTATTTTGCCCAGTCTCACTTCCTGGATTCCTGTCACTGTTTTGACTTATTTCATACTGGAATGTGATCTCTCCAGCCTTGAATCCTCTCAAAGCATGAAAAAGCAGTTCTGCCAAAAGTGTATTAAAAAGTAAAGGGTACCTGTCACATTACCCTTGCATAGCTACCTCTTTAGATCACTGCATCACTGCGTCCACAGAGTGATGTGGACAGAGACCCCAACGACCAAACAACAGGAGACGGTCAGAAAAATCATGTGTGATGAAGGGTGGTGGCAGTATACAGGCTGGTCATAAGCTAAAAGGCTCATGACCTAAAGATTAATGATTCCTAAATATTAGGAGGAATCTCTTCATTGACTTAAAAATTTATTCCACTTGTTTGCATCAAGTGATCAGAAGCATGACTAGCTAAGGATTCTTAATCTATTTTGCGATCTAACTACTTTCATAAAAACACACAAAAAACCCACAAAACAAAACAACAAAAAACCCCAAACCTTTGCACTTCAATTTCTTTCACCTGCCTCTTCCTATAGAGGTTTCCTAGAGCTTTTGTTTCTGTGGTGGCACAAGGAACAAGACTGAGGAACTGACCGAGCTGCACATCTAGCCACAAAATGTTTGTGCCAACATAAGAAGGGGACTCTGCATAGGTTGGCAGGCTACCTCCTTCAGTAACAGGGTGGCTCCATTTAAAGATAAGCGCACACAAACCTCCTGCCTTTAGCCGGCATCTCTTCCATTCGACCTGCCATCCCATCACATGATACATGCTACAAGGGTTTGCTACAGTATAAAAGCCTTACCTGTGTTTTGTATCCTCCATGTTTTTGTAAACTGGGTATCAGGAGGGATGGACTCTCCTTCACCTATGGTGACATCTTCAACAAAGGACATGGAGGGTACATTGATATTTGGACTCTCGAAATCATAGTAGGCTCCAATGGCAGCTTGTAGATTCCTGGAAAGCAAAAAACCCACAAAAAACACAAAAAAAACAGATTATAACCTAAATTACAGTGGCTCAGGTCCTTTTCATAGGTTAATGTATGTCATCCTAAACAGTTAAGCAAAAATATTATCCAGACTAGATTAGCTCTGCTGCTCACATTTTTAAAAAGCTTTTCTCTCTCTCACACATGGATTCTCCAAGATAAGAGCTCAAAATATAGCATCTTACTTGCCAGCGACACTACTTTAGACCACTTTTCTGCTCTGCTTCTTAATTTCACTGGAAGTCTTGGAACTTCAGTCTTGGAGACCTCTACCCCATTAGCTCTTTATGAAATTTGCTGAAAAGTTCAAGAGATACTGAGGGAAGGGCTACACAGCAGCATGTAAACAACAGAGCAGTTTCTTTATATCAGCCTTGTTTACAGAACTGATTTCAAAAGTACTGAACCTCTCCATTTTATTTTGGCACAAAAGGTCCAAAGCAGCACAAGATGAACACAACAGAAAGAATGCTCTCATGATAACTCTCAGGGCCAAAGGGCATCAGTAGCTACGGATAATAACTCAAGCCTTGCTGCTTTTGAAACATATGGTCATGTATGAGCCATGAGTACTCTAAGACTATTTATTAGTCATTAAAGTGCCTGCTCAGCTCTGGATAGTCACAGCTCAAAGGAACGTACAAACCATCTGAGTCAAAAGTTCTTACTGAATAAAGACAAATGACCATGGAAGCCTGTGATATATTAAGGATGTTCAGAAAGCCACAAATGCTATTGATTCCCAAGTCGTGGTGTAGCTGAAACTCATATGATAATTAATTTGAAAAGAGGAGCAGTCAAACAGGAAGAGGATTCATGAGTCTTAACTGCCATTCCACGATATACTATTAAGTTATTATGTAAGTGTTTGGCAAGTCATGTAATTCCTCTGTTTACGCATGTCTGTGAGGTTGTGGCCCTAATTTACATATTGTGAGTAGCTGCTCTGAGAATGGAGATGAGTAAAGTCTCACCAAAAGCAATGGGCACAACTGCTTTTTATTAATGATTACAAAAATCTGTGTTGCTTTTTTGATCAGGATAGAAAAAGAAAAAAAAAAGCAACAACTTCAAGAACTAGGAATCACCACCTAAAACAAAGCCATGCAGAAGGCGAGTCAGAAGCTGCACTATATGGGCACAGTGATGTATTGAGGGTTTGTATTGTGTGGTGGAGTGTCATGTGTCTAAACCAAAGCCAGGAAGCCAAGGTGAAAGCAAGAAAAACATTTGCAGCATGACCCTGAGAAAGAGCAAACATAGGGCTTTCTGGACTGCTTGCCAGCTGGAAAGAGGCTCAAAACGGTGAGCAAAGAAACTGCCTCCTGTTCAATCCCTACAGTGCTCAAGGAAAAAAAATAAAGTCTGACATTCTGGATAAAATCAGAACTGCATGTGAGAAGTATCATTGCCTTCTCACAGAAAACATTGAGGACCCAAAGTGTAGTAGCTGATAGCACAGGAGCTTGGGTCAAAGTAGGTAATGGCAGTATTGGGCAGCTCTGCGAGCCACTCGCAATGGTAGCGGGTGGGAGAGGACCTAAACAACAGATGTATCAGTTTGGTAATCCACCACGAGCAACAGAAGATAATCGCCGCAGGAGTTGCTGACATCCTGCTAAGTCTCCCAGAGCACAGCCAATGCATTAGGAGGCACTGGAGGAATGTTCTGCACAACACGGCCATGGTAATCGATTGGCAAGTTCAGCAAACCGAGGCTTACAGCGAGACCTTTCGCCATCAACACGGAACGGACTTTGATACGACGGGGAGACAAAAAAGCCACCATTTAAGACTTCCACGTTTAGAACAATGAATTTCAGACCAGAAGCCATTATTCAGCTCGAGGCATTTTCTACTTAGGAGCGTCAGGGCTATATTTAATACAGCCAGCTCAGTCAAATGCTACAGGAAGGGTGCATGTCACATTAGCCAATAAATAGAGACAAATGCTCAGTTTTACGTCACCAACCGCCTGTTGCTTATACACTGCACAAGATTTACATAACTCGCAACAGGGCTGTGCCAAGAGACTCCTGTTCGCTCAACCAGCTAACACTATGATCTAGAGTTTAGTTTTCACTAGTATTTCTTCCTGTATTACAGCAATCTAAGGCAAAAGGTATTCTAAGAGCTACAAAAGACAGCAATACAGCTCTTTCTCTTCCTAATCCACTACTAAATAGATTTTCAGACATACCACAACATCTTGCGAGTTGTGATTCTGGAATCAGTAGTAATGACGTTTTATCAACATTGAGAAGGGGGGGAAAAAAAAAAAGACCAAGGGGAAGATTTCTACTGTAATTCTTTGTAAGGCAGCCTGCACTGTGTTTTGTTTGCTTGGCTGTAAATACACTTCTAAAGGTAGTGGGCTATTTGTGCACATAGGCCCTCTGCCAAGTCTCTTCCCCTCCCTGTGTCATATTTCATTGCTTGCTTTGCCATTGGGAAACAACTCCAGGCCTCTGCAGCATTTAGTTAAAAACTAACTAAAGAAGAACACATGCTGAAAAACAGATTTGCCACCCCTTTTGTGATCAGATATTTGCAAACCAACCTTCCTGCTCCCACTGTTTTGATCAATGTGCAGCGGGTTTTGTTTGAGGTGAGCCCTTTTGCATGTTTGGATAGATTTTGGCCGTTCCACTAGAGAATTAAAAAGAAGCTTCCAGAAACTAAAGAGAAATTGAAAGTGGCAAGAGCCAAAGTCAGGATGACAAAGCAAATTGAGTTAAGTTCAAGTTCTTTGACACAGACAACCCTAGGAGATAGCCACTGAAAGGCCATACGGCACTGCTCTGCTGCAAGAGATACCCACAGCACTCACATTTTAGTCATGTTCTCTGCTTACACAAGCAGCAACATATCACTGCTAGCTTTGTTTCCACTCACTCCTTCCAAGAGACAGTGCCACCCAGCTCCTTCCCTACCCCCAAAACCCCCCAAGTATCAGTCTGAATGCAGTACTTTGCTTGGGGAAAATAAGTGCCATTTGCAACTTCATTATTTGCAGGTTATTGAGATGAAGTAGTACATCCTGCCGCTCTCCTCTGCCTTTCTACTATAGGCATAACATCAGTGGACTTCACAAGCAAAAGCAAGCATTCAGAGAGAAATGGCTTCAAGATCTAACACACTCAAGGCTCTGAAATATGTGGGTTTTTTTTTTTAATAAATACACACTCACGTAATTTTTAAAATTTTTTTTTTTTAGGTCTTTACCTTTGTGCCGCAGCTGTAATTGCGTAGCACCAACTGCAGATACTTCAGGGCAAGGAATGAAGAGAGGAGGGGGGTTATCTAAAGGCTTCTGCTTACACATCCACGCTTGCTTTATTTTACTCCCTCTAGGTGTGACTTGCATCACACTACCCCTCTGCTCTCTGCCATATGAGATAAATTACTATTATAAACCAAACAACTTCGAAACGAAGATGAGTGTGCCAAATCCAGCCACTGTAATTTACATGACTGATCTCTCCTAATTACAGGGATGGCCATACACATCTTTCTTAACAAAGCCCTTCAGGTGTCAGGCCCTCCTTACTTTTCCTAAATTAAGCAATTTTTTCCATTTTTAGAGCAGTCCTGGACTGCAACAGTTTGGAGCTCTGTGTACTTACAGAGCAGGTCTGACAGGATTTAGGCACACACTCCTGAAAAAAGCCTGCGATCAGAAGTCCCCCCAGCGACCAGGTGAGCCTACTTAAAATCAAAAGTGTGCTCAACTTTAAGTCTTAAAAGCAAGATTCTAGAAAGAGAGGGGAGAAGGCAGCAAATAAAGGTTATAGCTCCATGTTGTCAACCAAATCCATTCTAACCATGGGTATCCCTCTCCTTCCTCTCCAAGGGCATCCCATGACTCTTATGTGTCAAGCGCTTTTCCAACAAAATACTACCCACAGAACCAGAGTAAGTGTTCCTTTTCAGATCAGTTCTTTTGCTCTGCTGCTTTGTTTCAAGCCTCAGGAGCTAAATTACGATAGAGACGTTAAAACCTTCTCTGCTAATAGCTCTGGAGATGTCCCTTAACAACTCTTAAGTGTTTGCAAAGAGGTGGTTTGTCTTGAACCATTCCTTCCCTTCCCTGTTTTTTCCCAGACAGTCTTCTGTTATGTTAAACCAATATATTTAGACAGTAATTACTCCCAATTAACTAGGTCACCACGCAGTATTCAAAAATAAAAGAAACTCTTCCAAATCAGTTCACAAACTAGAGGCCTCCTTATACAACCTAACTGATGTGCTAGCAAAAAGCAATATATGGGTAATCAGAAATATTTTTTTATTTATTGAATCAGATTCTTTTTTAGGAGAATAAAGAAACCGAAGCAGAGGCTTACTCACGGCGGCCTTACGCAAAGCGGCACATATGCACAATACTTAATCCTTCTGTTACCAATAAAAGATCTGATTCTTTCAACATATACAAGTTAAGCATCTTGGAAGGAAAGTAATACAAACAGGCCATCCTAACATATGAGACATTAGAGTCCTGCCAAACAGATATTCCCAAATCAGGTAGAGGGAAAGCAAATTGGAGGAATCGTCTATCATCCAGCAGCTGTAACCTTACCACACACCTCTCCCACCAACCATCATGCATGGCTGACAGAAGGAATGATATTTTGGTTTTGTTTTCAATCCAGCAGCTTAAAGATCTGAACTCTAAAAAATCCCTCATGATGTGCAGGTTGACTGTTTAATGTATGTGGTGTCACATAAGAATACCACTCCAAGAAAATATTTACAGTAGAAAGCAACAACTTTAAATTTTTAACTGTAAATGTTATAGCAATCTAGGTTTTCATTTATTGTCAAATTCTTTGATGAAAGAACTTTTGGGGAGTAAAAATCCATATCAAATCAAAGCTTAAGCTCAAAATCCAGCATGCAAATTTTGCTCTTACTAGCTCCTGCCCATTCCTACAGCCACACCACCTATCACCAGCTAACGGGTGAAAGTTTCCAGTGCTCTGATTCTCCTGAGCTGTCAGAAAAAGCAAAGGCTACACTTCTCAGTGCAGTACTGAGTTAGCCTTCAATTTAGAATTTCACACGGGATGCAGCCCTTAGATGATACACAGACAGTAAGTAGAGGACATTTATTAAGTCGAGTAGAAAGCACTTTGACAAATGGACTCAGTCACTTCGTTGTGCACAGCAACTGTAATAAAGTGAATGCCAAGTTACATTTCTCCCCCTCTGTGGAGGGAGACAAAAGCCAGGCAAGCGTCCAAGCTGTAATGTATGTTTGTTGTATGTCCTCAGCACTCACGTATGGCGCAATATTTTGTCATGGGAAAAGCAACTCAGGTACTCTCCTGGAAACATGCGATGCAAAAACTGAGCAGCAATGTAAGAGTACAATAAAATCTCAAGAACATAATCTGTTATGCAGAACACCTTGTACTCTTTCCGAAACTGAATTCTCAACCTTTACAGACCTTTCTCTCATTCTCCAAATGCAATACGTAACCAGGCACCATAATACCCCATCAGGTGTCTATTGTTAAAAACAAAGAAATGTGCTAGCAAAATAGTGCAGCAGATGGATAATTTCTCACTCCTAAGTAATGGAACATCTCTACATGATACAGGTGGGAGAAACTAAAAATGTATATGGAAGACATCCAAATGAGGCAATCCTAGGTGCACTCTTTTTGTCTCTTAGTCTTCAGTACCTTCTTTGGATTTTATTTGCTCCAGCTACTGGGGAACTGGATTGATAATACTATGGGCTAGGACACCTCAAACAGCTCTCCTGCCACTCCTGGAGCGGGAGATGCCTCAAAGCCTTAGAGAAAGCTGAAAGGGGTGGGGGGGAAGAGATGCACTCATGGCACCACAGGGGAGCACTTTTACCTGGAGTTTTCAATTCAAACATTTTCAGTAGAGATGACACGGCAATTAAGTGAGAAGTCTCAAGATGTTTTGAAGGACTGTAATTTTAATCAGTGAATAGCATTCAATAGACATCATTTCAGAAAGCAAAATTTGCGTACCAGTTATCTTCATTCTTGACCTCTCTTCCACTAAACCATGAGGTTTCTTCTGCCTCAGAAGACATTAGATGATCCAAAAGGACCACTGAGGGGAGTTGAAAGCTTTAAGCTGAACTTACACAGCTGAAGGAGCGGGTAGAAGAGCAGGCGCATTTGAAGCTTATGTATTTTCTTACATGAAGCCACAGAAAAACATTTAATTGTCTTAGCTGACAACAGCCAGCTCCAAACACAAGTGGGATGTTCCAGGAAGAAGACAGAAACCTGTGGTGACTAGAAGCAATACTGCGCTCTCTGCAAGGGCAGCATAAGGAAAGAAACTGAGAGGCCACAGAAGAGGCACACCATTTTCAGTGCACCCCAAACCACCAAAGGAACTCACTTTCCTTTAGCAGGCTTTTCTATACAACCAGAGACATTGGCAGTTTAACCATTGTTGTGGCCCCTGCACTTGGCTGAGCACCCCACCTTGCCAAACAACGGCAAGCGGTCTCAATGACAGAATCGGTACGACGATGCTGCTGTAAGCACAAGTCCACACAGCCATCCCCAGCAGCTGAACCCTCCTGAAGCAGGTGGTCAGGAGCTTTAAGTGTGGGGTAAGATATTTTGAGAATGTCACAGCAGGAGCTGCTCTCTACTTGCTGCCGTTGAAAACAGGCAACAGCTCTTCCCAGAGGAAAGCAATCAAGAGCTGCCCGTACGCAAAGGAGTCTGTAACTGCTAATTCCTCGGTATAAACTATGTCACCAATCTATAATTGTCTGCATTATAGTAAAGGGGGATTAAGCTACAGAAACTGCCTGAGAACAAGTTCAGGCATGTAAGGCAGTCCAGCTAGACTAAAATTATATTGTACCCGATTCCTTCTGCTACAGTTGTCTGCTTACATTACCATTTCACATGCACCTAATTCTTAAACGTTTTGTAACTTGAAGCATAGCACAATTATAGTATGCTCCATAGTTAAAAATACAATGTATTTAAAATCTAGAATTCATTCAAAATAAGCAGGTCAAATATTCGAGTTATTCTGGAGAGGAGGCATGTGTTTGGGTTTTTTTTAACGTACTAGATAAAAGCTGTCAGAGAAAATATTTTTTAATTCTCTAATTTTGTTATTTTTAGTAGCATCAGGGGACAGTTGTGGACACAAGAGATGCAACAGTCTAAAATAGTTCACATGTACTAAGATGACATCCACTATGCTCTAAGCTAGCCAAAACAGATTAAAAAGTTTAGAACTATTTTCTGGTCCCCAGACATAGGGTATGAATGACACTACGTACACACTGCTTAGCAGCAGCCATAGCTCAGATTTGCCAGTCTGTTCTGCTATTTCAGCAACAATACATCAAGAACTACTAGACCTGTTTCTCTGGTGTCTTTTCTGCCTGTAAGGACAGCAATTCATCAATTGTTTTAGAGTAAAAATGCCATCAAGTTTAAATCCTCATCTTCCCTACTACTTAACTTTATCAAAACCCAAACAATGTTTTAAACCAAGTGCTTCACCCTTCTCACCAGATTCGGTTAAACTGATCACCACCTACGAATATTAATCTGACTAGAGTCCTAGAGACCTAGATTACTTTAAAAACTTCCTATGTACATATAAAGAACACAAGACTTTTGTTTTTATCACCTGATACAGGAAAGACAGAAGCAAAGGAATACAACTTCCCACCCACCGCTCTCACTTACTTCCCCAGCAGATGCCTGGATGCACATTGTACTAACCCAAAGAAGTTTCCAGGGAAGGAGGAGGATTGACTTGAAAGATCAGGTCTCAGGTTTCCTGCCTCCGCCATGAAATGAGGATTCCCCCCACCGCCCTCTCAGAAGGAAAGGGGTATCAAAACCAAGCTTGAGATTTATACAGCGCAGTGGGGAAGTCTTCCTCACGTTTCTCTGAATGTGGATTAGCAAAGGGAAGCCATCGGAGTCCCACGGACCGAAACAAAGAGCAGACAAAACATGGACAGCAGGGACCCCTGAACTCTTCTAAGGTGAAGCACACACGCCACAACTCCCAACTCGCAATGGCACGATAACCTTTGCGGCAAATCCAGCAATGCCAATATGAACACAAAAGAAG
>NW_010531308.1:0-6099 GCF_000687285.1 Phaethon lepturus | reverse complement strand
AGAGAAAACCCTACCGTTTGTTGTTTTGTCCTACCTTCCCTTTGACTTCTCACATGTGGAGAAGAAGGAAACTCAGTAAACGTAGCAAGACAGAACATCTGCTGAAAAATCAGAAGGAGTTCTGATAGCAGTTGATTAGTTTAGTGGACATCAACAAAAATATTGCCTTCAAACAGCTGAGGAAAGCAAATTAGTTTGTTCATGCTTCCGTCAGGGTTTCCAAATAAAAACTAGAGAAGGGATCTTGATATAAGACCAGACAAAAATAGACCTTTTCCCCTCATAACAAATGTACAACAAATACAAATACAAATCTAACACCATACTAGGTCTACAATCAGAAGTATTTGATCAGTAATAGGAGATGTATATTTACATCCAATGAATGATATAAACCCAGTGTTTTGATTTAAGAGATCAACTAAATTCTTGGAGGGTTGCTGGTGTTTAAGTAAGGGTTGGAATAAAAATGCAGCTATTTTAACAGCAGCAGTTAGTTGTAGTAAACCCCTCTGCCAGACCAATCAGTAGAGCCATACTATAGTCAGTAAAATTGGCTTTTGATATAACCACACAATCAAAGGTTTCATGGTGCAGCTAAGGCCCCACATATTCCACCTCAATATTCATACCCTGGCAGGTAATGCCTAAAAACTTTACAGCTGCACTGTCTGACTTTGCACATCCTTATATTTGCCTTCTATATATGCTTTTCCCACAGATCTTTGAAACCTAACACACAACTATTTGAAGACTGGAAAAATACCATAGCATAGGATGCCTGTGGATTGTACCAGCAAACCCTTTCACCACAGTAAGTGCAGGAAAGCCGAGGTCACTGAGGAGGTGAAGAGCCTGCCTGCGCACCCGTACTACCTTTTGGCCAACACGCGGTAACCTGCCTGTGTCCGAGTGGAGAAGGAGCATTTCAAACCCAAGTTCTTCCTGACACACACTTGCAGAGCTTCTTTTGAAAAGCAGTCTAAAAATCTCTTAACAGGGGACATCTGCGTGCCTTTTTTTTTTCCTGGCAGTTCTGCAAACACCTGCAAGGTTAAAAATCAAGACCAGGAGTACTAGTGTCACCCACTGTAGGAAATGCATCATATGTGAGTCAATCATGTTGATCTGAGTCTGTTAAATTCTGCATGTCCTGATGTCTTACCTACATATGCTTCAAGTATTTCTCTGAATAGTACCTATACACCAACACTAATACCAAGTGTAAGTAGATATGCTTTCATCCACGGATCCAATTTTCACTTAAAGTAGCATCCTATCACCTTTGCTAGGAAGGAAAAACTAAACACTTATACAAAATCAGAGTAAAAGCAGTAAAACAAACCTATTACCTAAAACACATCTTCAGACTCCCAATCAAGTACAGCCACCACAATACAGGTGGTTCATTTGATATAAAGAATTTAAACAGCCCAACCACAGGGATAAAAACATGTATTTATAAGGCAATTTTAATATTGTTAAAAGCCAATATTCTGTTCTCCAAGACCAATAAGATGTTTGCACAAAGGTGTTAGATACATTTTCCTTGCTATGCTCGATAATTTCAGATTTCTGATGTAAAAATCAATATCACCACTAGCTAATCCCTACCTCACCTTGGCTCCCCTCACTCATACATATATCTTACACAATATAGAAAGAGGTTTTACAACAGATTTCTGTAGTATTTTCAGAGATAAACTTATAAATATTTTCCATGCAAAATGTCATCTTTAGAGTACTAGTAGTAGTAGTTAAACCACGATACAGCTACAGATTCTTCTAAGCATATGAAAAAACCTGAGGACCTCCAGAAGAGATCCGACTACCTTACACATAATGACCTTAAAAAGACCTTTTTCACGAGAAAGCAAGATCAAAAAAGGCTAGGGTTCATAACAATAAAACTTTTTCCCACACACACAATGGAAGCCATCATTATCTGACACATTTCAATTAAATATCACACCTACTAGACTAATAAAAATTCAGCTTTCTAAACAAAAGCTAAAAAGAGAATGTAAAGAAATATTACATGTAAATTATGGAAATGTACATACATTAAGTCTTCCAAACTAGGAATCCCTTCACAGCCAACTGCATTGAAATGTGGATTTTAAATCCAGCACCACTAGCTACTTCAAATCAAATTAATTCACCTTCTCACAGAATTAAAGAAGCTCCAAGCCTTACGCTGCAGCCTCTTACCCTCAAAACTGGTATACTCCCCAATTACAAAAAAAAAAACAAACAAGGATTCCCCCTCCTTCTCACAATACAATTTCCATACCAGCTTTAGAGGAATCTAATGATTTTTATGAAATAGGCCTTAACTAAGTGTCAGCAAAAATAAAATACACGTTCTGGGCAAAGTTCCCTCTGCTCTTACATTTACACTAATCCATATTGTTGAAAACCAGTCAAGGCTAGGCTGACTCTTAACAACTTCTGTTTTGCAAGTGTTTTTGCAAAGTCCAGTCTGCCCTGGTACCATCTATCCAGAGACTACAACCGTTCTTGTGTTAAGACTACTGCGAGTAGGTATTTCAGCACAGACTCATTCAGCATCAACTCTCTGACCTAAACAACCCCTATTTTTAAAACATTAGCACAAAGGGTTTTCAGGAGGAGTTTCTTATGTAGGTAGACTTGAGTCTAGACAAGTTCAGACATGTTCCATACTATCACATAACACCGAAGAGCTGTAGTCAACACCTGGAACTTAACTTCACCACAAAAATCACTCCTACCAGCCCACTGAGCCCCCTCCCTCAAACCTGCGGTGCTGGATGTGCTTCAGTGTGCAGGCTGCCGCGCTTCTGCACTGCATAACATCTGGAGGGGGGAAGGGAGCAGGGAGAGTTAAGCATGCCATTTAATGGAGGGTGGATTTTTATCCTAGATGCAATGGCAGCAAAACTCTCTCCCAACTACACTGCCTGGGTTTTCCTCCCGAGGAAGAAATGTTTCGGTGCCAAAACATCTTTTGGAGAAGTTTGCGTTTGGTTTTAGGCCAAAAGCAAAAGCTCAGCCTCTCGCTCTAAAGCCTCACAACTTCTAATGAGAAAGAAATAAATAAATAGTAAAGAAGGACAATGTGTGCTGCCGTGAAAGAACATACAGCTGGGACTCTCAGAAAGGCCAAAGTCAGACTTATGCAGCAGAAAGCTAAGAAGTCAGAACAGCCCACAAGCAGAACTCAATGCGTAATTAAAAAGAGGCAGAACTCTAGGAAACTGTTTAATAACTAACAGGGGAAAAAGACAGCTCACCAAAGTGTTTAACCTGTATTTCTTGAAGATCAAGGAACAGTCTCAGAAACTTAGGATGCATATGTTCCACCTGAAGCATTTTTGCAATATTGTTAATAAAACCAGCTGGTTGTTTCTTAGTACCGCCCCAAGTCCACCAGAACTTCGAAAGCACATTGAGCAATTCCAGGTAAACTGGAGAAGTGGACAGACTTTTAGAGGCTACTTACAAGCACCTATATTGCTCCACAATCAACCAGTAGTTTTTTCCCCAAATTGGCTGAGCAAGCAATTTTAAAATAATTCCTGTATCCCAGCAGAACCGCAATTTCTTTTTAAATATGTTAAATGCAATTACTAACAATACTGTTGGAAAAACTCTTTCAGAACACATTACATCTCAGATTATTTACTACACGATATGTGAAAGGCATACAACACGGTAGCAACTTCAGTTCTGGAGACTACGCAATTGTCGCCAAAGAGCAGCTTGCCACACTTGTGAAAAAGGTTCTAGCGAAAATTATTTATGTCTTTGTTAATTAATCCGTACGTGGACATCACTAAAAAGAACTGTCTGCCAAAGAAGTGCACCTCTCTCACCCCTGCTGTGAACTCCCTCACCATTTCCTGCAGACGAACATTAATCCTGATGCAGAAAGAGTGAAGGGATCATCGCTGCAGTAAAGTGCCTTACTTTTAACAGAAGGAAAAGTGACTTGACAATCTCATCGAGACAAATTGTTTGCAGGACAGACTGGTGATAGAAGATTCTGACCCTAATTCCAGGCCACAAAAACCCTAGTAGGCCACTGCCTAACATCCCCTGGGGCAGTGCGGATTACACAGGGTCCCTCAACATGACAAAGGAAAGGTGTTTCCAGAAAAAGAAACGGTGTCTTGATTGCAGCTTTTTACGCCTGAGAGCAGGGTTAGTATATTCAGGCCGGTAACCCAAGGGCCACACTAAGAAGAGGTGGGAGCTGGAGAATGGGACAGAAACGCAGCAGAAGAAGTGCAAACTGCACAAAACCAGGCACAACAAATGATACCGCAGGCCAGGAAAGCAGCACCCTGGCAAGAACACACAAGAAAAACGAGCAGCACCTGTCAGCATACCTAACTCAACTCCCTGCTGTTGAAAGGTTAAACTCGCACAGGCTTTAAGCCCACTCTAAGAGTAATCACACTACAGCCGCTGCTAATTTTCATATACACTTGTATACATTACACCAACTTAACAGATTTGTTTTTTTACACACCCCCATCCATCTACAAGACTTATCAATGGACACTCCAAAAAAACCCTGAAAACTTATGTTTTCAGAACCAAACTAGCCACCAAAGTCGTGAAATTAAACCTGTTTTAACCACTTCAGATTTTCTTCAACTGTCATTAAAAGATTTTTTTCAAAAAGCCATTGGTTATAAGATTCTATTTGAGATACTGTTACTTCAAAAATAAATCAAATACTCCTGAAAAAGAAAAAGCTGCTTCAACACAAACCAGGAATACTATGGTTATACATAGTATCTTCACAAGTAACTTTCAGGTTCAGCTCTGCAAAGCTTTCTGCTCTCCAAAGGAACATCACAGAAAAAAAAACAAAATAGTATTACGCTGCAAAGCGATGCATGTAGTGCAGGTAGTTTTATTCTTATTATCAACACATGAATAAGGTGGGAAAGCACCTTCTGCTGTGAACCGCTTCTCCAAAGCAAACTCCTGAAGTCCTCGAGAGAGACCTTTTGCATTGTATCGGCTCACAAAGCCCATGGTATTATTTGCTATTCCCTTACTCCCTCTGCAGATGCCTATTTGCCAATATAACTCAATATAGAACTGCAGAAAGAAGCAAAGATGAAAGGGAAAAGGCGACAAAGTTGTCTTATTACTGTTGATTAGTTCAACGAATCCGCGCAAGTTTTTTTCCCAACTGTTGATATCAAATCCTTCACTTGGATTTCAAGTTTCAAACCTGAAGTTTCTGGATTTGATGTTACACCACTGAGGAAAAAATAGTAGCTACAACTGAAGTAAAGTAATCAGTGTTAACAACGTCTAAAACAGAAAACACTTCACTCTCCTGCATCCATCACAGTGAAGAGATGCAAACCTAACTCAAGGGTCTCATTTTGGTAAATGCCCCACGCAATGGCTGTTAGAGATGGTTTAAAAGATGCAAGTGGTAATAACGAGTCCAACCCCCCCAATTCGGGCAGCAGCAATTTCACAACATTCTTTCGCAGCCACTGGCCTCACTGTACCACTAAGACTTCTGGTTTCTGTTTTTCACCATTATATTGCATATTTCCCACGTTTTTGTCGAGATGCAGCTTCCCTGATAACTTGCACCTGCTTTTTCTTCTAGGGCAGTGACAGAGCGCCTTTATAAAGCCACAATACACAGCGAAAACCAGAGCATTTAGAGAGAGACCTCGAGTTTGTAAGCAGATGCGAAGTTTTTGACAAGCACCTAAGTAACTTTCACAAGGAGATCATGGCAGCTTTAACACTTCCATACAGCCTTCCTGCCGCAGCTTTCCCTCCTTCTGAAGCCTGCTTTAGGGTCCAGGGCACCACAGCCCACCCCCAAATTCAGCTCATCCTCCCGCTGGGCAGAGAAAGTGCCCTTTAAGAGCTTCTGGGTCCGCTGGATCACATGCCCCTCTTCCTATCAATTAGTCACTCTTTAACAGCTTCGCAGCCCTTTGACCCACCAGCTCCGCGAACTGGCAAAATCACAACCCCGAGCTGGAGAGATGGGAGGCGAACCCGGGTCCCTCCTCAGCCCCGTCCTGCTCCTCTCCTCCCCCGCGCTGCCATGATAGCTCCACACACACC
>NW_010531307.1:18078-25811 GCF_000687285.1 Phaethon lepturus | reverse complement strand
GTTGTGAAGTCCATCCTTCTCCCGCACATACTCAATTATTTCATTTTATCATCCTTCCCTTTTGCTGGCAGTGCATGTAATAAGATCAAATTCTCATTTCTGAGAAGTTATATGATTTGAAAATGGCCTTCTGGAGTACTTAAGGTCTGCATTTTTTCAGAAGAAGTTTAGTTTTGTCATAAATCTGATGAAATTTCCATTGGATATGAATTACTGGTGACTTCGATCACAGTGGTGGGAAGAGAAGAGAATGGAAAACAAACATGCTTTGGTATGGTAAATCACTTATTTTACTCATCTCTTACACAAGGACAACAGGGACATGGCAGATCAGGAGGCAAGACTTAATTCAAACGTAGCACCTGGGACGCTTGGAAATGCCTCAGGAAGGGCTCAGACCTGCTTGTGGCAGCGGTGCACCCCCTGCTCCCCCCGAGTCTAACAGCAGGGCACAGGGGGTATGGTGGCTCGTTTCGGTGGGAGGAGCATGTGCTGCCAGGTGTGTGTGCAGAGAACCGCCAGCAATGTACCTCGAATATCTGAGCCTGCTGGAGACCCCCTCAGCCAGTCCATGCACCTAGGAGACCCCTCAACCAATGGTCGTGACCAACAGATGACTACAGCTCAGATCACCCAGGCTATAAATGCGGCCCTGCCAGAGACCACCTTGAGTGGTTCTCCTGGGAGCAACGGATCTGTGGCCCAGAGATCTCCTTTAGATTGGGACACTGTCTGAAAGAACTTCCTGGGACTGAGGGTCCTCACCTTACAGGTGAGTGTTATGCATGTCATCATAAGTGTCATCATTTTACATTTATATTCAGTCTCACATCCATGGTTAGCGTTAGATCCCAACTGACATCCTGAACCTGTAAATAAGTTGTGTCTGCCATCATGTTTGCAGTATAAGAACCCTGTTCAGTTTGATTATTTTACCTTTTTCCTGACCTTGTTAAACTTCTTTTTTTAGCATATTTTGGTGGTCTGGCACTTCCGTGACACTGCCTTCCTTAACACTATTCTAAATGGGGGGAAGTTCTTTTCATCAAAACATAGTCCCTCCCTATGGTGGGGAATGTTCTGCCCCTTTCTGGATGAGATCACATCAGAGCAATTCCTCAAAATCTTCTTGTGTTCCAGCTTCTGTGTAACACTTCTAACTTGTCTATGAATATATAGACACATTTTCTATCCCAGAGAGTGTATCAGTGTCACTATCTGTGACTGCCGTAACTGCTCACTGAGGACCTAGACTTCCTGAAGGTCATTCAAAGCCCATCAAATTATTTTCTGAGGACAGTACATTTGGTTCTCATTCTTTCCCTTTAATTTCATTGGGATGGTCAGTACTTAACTGCATTACATTTTTGTTCTTCATTAACTCATTCATGAGCTGCAAATAGGTATGTGTCTCTGCGACGAGCGAGGGAAGACAAACAGCCAACTCAATATGAGTGATAAAGCAAGCTTCAACTTTATTGCAAAACCCTACACATATTTATACACTGAATTCTACCTTATGCATACTTGTCTTACAATCATTGGCTTAGCTCTAAAGATTACATTATCAAACTCCTCCTACTTGCGGTTATTGCTACGTGGTCCGGGTTCCATCCTGTTTTCCTTACTTCTTCTTAGCTGTTTATCACAGCTCCTTCTCCTCAAGGCCAAGCCCTGCAGGTGTCCAGCTGTTTACCAGCTTCCCAATGCCAGATACTGCTACACGGTCCGGGTTTCATCCTGTTTTTCTTACTTCTTCTTAGCTGTTTCCCACAACTCCTTCTCCTCAAGGCCGAGCCCTGCAGATATCCAGCTGTTTACCAGCTTCCCAGTGCCACAGCTCCTTCTCCTTAAGGTCAAGCTGTGCAGAGTGATCCCAACATGTCTCTTCTGACTGAGCCCCAGAGAGGAGTAATAATGCGCAATAATGTTTTGCCTGAAAGCTTTGATGTGAAGTCTGTCTAATCATGAGGTACTATTACAGTAGTGCAATATATTCCATATGTAATTTATATATAGCACATATATATTACTGACACATATCAGAAGACAACACTGTAGTATAGTGTCCTGAAGAGATGAAAACTGAAACACTAGTACCTGACCAACACCAGTTGGACTCGCAGCCCACAGCTGGACTCCTTATAGATTTAAATTAGTACCAGTACCAGGGATGTCTACCTGACGCTCCCAACAACATTCGCCTGAACTTTGCCCCTGATGGGGACATTTTCCGTGTGGTGTCTGGAAGGCTGGCTAAGAGCCGTGGTGCAAACAGCCTGTTTGAGCAGCAAGTTTTGGCAAAGCAGGTAGGTTTCCTTAGGCTTCCAGTTGGAGTGGTACTGTGTACTCTGAGATTTTCACTTTGAATTAAGGGAGAAGTGCTAACTAACTAACTAACTTTCAAAAAGTAGAAATATGGAATTTAACACCAAAATATCCGGTTTTATCATCAGGATTCTGGCCTTGGTTTTCAAAGCCACTTAACTTCCAATAGTTCTTATAGCCTGCAGCTGGACTCCTTATAGATTTAAATTCACTTTAGCTGGATATCAGCTTTTAAAATCGAGTAACCCACTAAAACCCAAAATGTAAGGCAGTCATATTAGAAATCTTTGCATCCTCATTTTTTTCTTAATATTTGTTACTCAGATTGATACATAATCTAAACATACCCAATAGGGATTAAAAACCAAAATAACAGTCCCATAGTGTGTCCTCCTCCTTTTCCTCCTTCATTTTTAAAAGCTGTTTTTGATGTTAATTATATACCTCACTTGGAGAGGTTAAACACATTTCTCTGGGAGTTGTTAAGTGCAGCTGAATTTGTCTTGAAAATGGGAGGGCACAGATTATCATTTCAGGTCTCTTCCAACTTTGTTTTAAGCCATTTTGGAAGATGGACAATGGTTCAGATCTCTTTGGAAACAGCAGTAAATAAATACTAAGGCACAGGAATGGCTTTATAGGGTCGTGACAGAGGAAAAGGAGAGGTAAACAGTAATAATGACAATGGCAATTATGAAAATAATAATGATGATAGTAAAACCCAGTTATTTTGCTTTTTAATTGGTATTAGTTAGCCAAACAAACCATGCAACTGTAGGGAGAGAGGAATTTTTCTCAAGCCAAATCACAAAAACTAACTAACTTCCTAATAAAAGCTTCCAACTGATTGAGTGGTGTTATGCTCCTGTTTTCTCTTCTATGTCCTTCTAAAATGCTTTTATGACCGGACTATCTTGGATCCCATAAAAGCAAAGTAAGTTAAATGAAGGCATTTTTAGTTCCAGGAAGCACACACCTAAAAGAAGGATGACATTTTTCAAATATTTATTTTTTTGCCCTAAGTTGAGATTGGTTGAATATTTGATACTGCTGAGCAGCAGGACCTTGATTCAGACACTTGACAACGTGCCTAATTTTAAGCTATGCATTTATTAAATCAAAAGCCAGCTGCAACTTCTGGGATCCTTCTTCAATTTTTAACCTGATGCAGTCATTTGAGGGAAAAGTTCTTTCGATATTAGTACCACTTTCCAGATGTTTTGCAAAAGTTTAGAACATTTTACAAATCTTGGCACTGTCTTACAGGAGTGCTGTGTTTCAAAGCTTCATGTCTGTGTATCTTTCCATACAAGTACCTTTGCCATCTCTTGGTGCTATGAAATCCTGTCAACAGGAGACAGAGAGGAAGAAGTATGGAAAAAAACTGATCCCGATAGAGAACTTGGGTTATCTTGACTGTTTCTTGTTTGACTTGCAGGGGTGGATTGACTGCACAGGTGTGTGACATAGCCGTGGTGCTACAGCTGCCGCTCCCCTGGGTGTGTTTGTGTTCCTAAAGTCCAGTGGGGTGCAGGAAGAAGATATTAGGACTGCAGTAGTACTTGTATATAATTTATAAATAAATAAATTTATATTGAGGGGCGGAGTGCTCAAAAATTTTTTATTGAACAGGGTGCATGATCAAAAAAGTTTGGAGGCCACTGCTATAGTCATCCCTGTAGGAGTATCTTTGCTTGCAGTTCTCCTCTGGGAGCACCCCTTGAGTAGGGAAACGGGGAAAACAAGTTAACCCCTTTTATGATTCCTAATGGTGATTTCAGTTAAGCAAATATGTGGGTGTTTCAAAGATTGTTCCTATTTACCCCTTTTATTTTTCATGTAATTTATGTTGAGGTCAAAGATATAATAAATATGAAATGTGCCTGGACTATTTCTACATTCAGGAGCATTTCTCCTCCAGCTTGCCTGCATTTGAAGATGCACTTATAAGGATGTTTTTTTTTTCTTTCCCTGGTCAATATGGTTTCCATTATGGAAATGGGAAAGACATTATACATACTTTGCTGCATCTGCTGTAGGATCCATATCAGAGTATCAAATAATATCACTAAAATGATTTGTTGAATAATTTTTTTCAGAAGCACTCATCATCAGTCCAATTTTTGTCAGTTTGTTATTAATGTCAGAATTAATAGAATTAGACCCACATTGACAGTTGGAATATTCCCCCTAAAACATCACAGCTTAGCATTTAGCTGCAACTGTTTATGCACATTAGTTTATGTGTGCCTTATCATACCCCAGCACCAGCTCTGCTGACCAAAGGTGTCCCAAGCACTCAAGTGGCACGGTTGCTATAAGACAATGCTGTGGCATTTCTTATTTCATCAGCAAGGGAAATTTCTCTCCTTTACAGGGAATTACAGGTGCTGTGTAATGCAATTGCACAAGTCTCTGTATTAAAACCTAATGAGATGACACCCCATGTTTTTTATTCACAATGCTTCTTGTATAGATCAATGCGAGAGGTAATGCATCTGGCCATTTCAGGACAGTCTCTGAGCAAACCTTTGCCAAATTGGTTTTCAAATTGGAGTTTTTCCTTTCTACAACCCCATGATACTTTGGTTGTGTTTGTAGGGCTGCACAAATTTTGTTCATTGCTCATCCTGTAGAATGGGTCCTCCTATAGTTATTTAGTGTTAGGGGAACATCAGATTAAGGAATTAGTTCTCTCAGTGACTTTTTTGCAACAAGGATTGTGTCTGCATGTTTACAAGGACAGCCCTCTACCCATCCTGGTAATGTATCTAAAATGACAAGGATGTACTCAAAATTACAGCACTGAGGCATTTGAATATAGTCAATTTGCAAATTGGTTTAGGGTGTGGAACTATACCTGTTGTCCTGGTTTCAGCTAGCTATAATAAACCACGATACCTGTTTTCTCCTGATATGCTATATTATGTGCTAAACAAACTGGGCAGCTGCTACAATACTGTTGGGCTATAGTTGAAAAATTGAGAGCAAACCAATCTCACAGTTATCTGCAATCATCCTCCCCTTTGCTGGTTGGGCCACTGAATGGGCTGTAGGAGCAAGGGCAGGTAACAGGACCCAAGGCATTACCAGACGGCGGCTGTGAAAGTGCCAAAGAGACTTGGGATATAGTTGACATCCCCAATGAGGCCATGCAGTCCTTTCTTCTTCCAGTGTTGAATCTTGGAGAGCTGCCAGTTCAACAAGGGAGGAAAAAATGGGAAAGAGGGCGGACAGACAGATGAAAGAAACAGAGGCTGCACCCTTTGCCACTGCATTGACTACGGCATTTCCTTGCAAGACATCACCTTGAAGACAGAGACGGGCCTGGCATTTGACAACAGTTAAAGAGCTATAAATTCATCCTTCCAAAGTGCGGGCACATCTGGGGTGTAATACATGGTACAAACCAATTTACAGAAGAGGTCTCTTACCAGCAGGTTAACGTGGGCAGTAGGACTTAAAAGGAAAGCATGGTATGCAGGAATGGGGTTGATAATCATAGATGAAGGGGGTGTTACCAGACGAAATACGTGTTGTCCTGAAATACCAACAGCACTTACTGCTTCTGAAGACATGGAGGAAAACCAGAAAAATATGAAGTATATTGAAAAGCACCAGTATTAACTGGGCAAGAAACAATTTTACCATTAACAGATAGATGAGGATAGTCTAGTCGCGAGAAAATAAAGGACCGATGATGTCTATGTCCTTTGGGCTGTCTTAATCACATTTCTGAAATTGTGGTATGAAGAAAGAGTTGGGTGAAAAGCTAGGACTACTGAATCCTTCCAGACAGGAAGGCTTACAGGTCTGTAAGGTCACTCTGACTTCCAATGTTGTTGTTGTTTGCAATAATGAGATGAATTGTCAGGAGCATGTTAGTATTTTCAGGAGCAAAATGTTGAATTGACTGTGCCATGAGTTCAGTTTCGCTCTCTGCCTTTCTCCTCTCCTGACCTGCACTGCAGTGATGGGCAATGGTAACTGATGCGGTAGGCGGCTTTGTCTGCCACTCGATGGCAACAGACTGTAATAGCGCTTGAATGTTGGCAAGGCAACAAAGGCACCAGCAAATACAGCTCCCCCAGCCTCTGGAGCGTTTTCAGCAGCATCGTCTGTGCCAGACTGTTAAAACCGTCCTTGAAGAGGAAGGTTCTGCACTGACCTGCGTTTAAAAGCTGGGATCCAGCAGCCCCCAACGCTGTGGGAGCCTGCAGACGATTTTGGTGGCATCAGAGCAGAAGCAGTGCATGCCTATTGCTCCCGGAGAGGACACAGAGCAGCAGACAGACAGACTCTGCCCAAGTGGGGCAGTTACAGAGCTTATATACCTTTGGGTGATAGCACACGCTTTTCATGGAGCTGCAGTACGTGCCAGCTAAGCAGGACACAGTAAATTACAGCAGAGTGGTTTTGTATGGGTTACTTCAGAGGAGGGAGCTCCAGAGAGTCAGATAAGGAAACTCTGGGAAGGTTATTCCCTTACAAATAATTCACCCCATCAGTAACTGGATGATGCTGGCTCAGAAAGGCCACTGGGTCATGCTGCAGGCATTTTCTAGCTTGCAAAGGTCCACAAGGGCACTGCGGAGGAGCTGGCTGGGACTTGGGGGATCCTCACTCAGTTTTTAGCCTGATTCAGTCACTTATGGCAAAAGTTATTCTGGGATCAATAGCACTTTTCAGCTGTTTTGTGAAAGTCTGGAACATTTTACAAATCTTGGCATTTTCTTATAGGAGTGATGAGTTTCAAAACGGCAAGTCAACAGAATTCAGAGTGGTAAGTATGAAAAAAATTGATCCTGACTGACAACTTGGCTTATCTTGACAGGATCTTGCTCTTGTATGGACTCAGAGGGGTGGATTGCCTGCACAGGTATGTGACATAGCCGTGGTGATACAGCTGCATCTCCTCTGGGAGTACTTCTGTATGTATAGTCCAGTGGTCTCCAAAGTGGGGGTGTTCAAGGCAATCCATTGGGGTGTGGGAAGAAAACACTAGAACTTCAGTAGTACAGGTATGTAACTTATAATAAATAAATATACATGTTTGGGGGGGAGTGCTCAGAAATTTTTTACTGAATAGGGTGCATGATCAAAAAAATTTGGAGGCCACTGCTATAGTCATCCCTGTAGGAGCATCTTTGCCTGAAGTCTCCATGGAAGCATCCCTTTGAGTAGTGGAACGTGGGGAAAATGACCTCACCCTTTTACGATTCCTAACGTTGATTCCAGGGAAGGAAGTATGTGGGTGTTTCAAGGATTTTATTTTCATGTTGTTTATGCTGTGATCAAAATAAGCATATAATAGCTATGAAATGTACCTGGACTATTTGTACATTCTGGAGCATTTCTCCCCCAGCTTGCCTGCATTTGAGGATGTGCTTACCAGGGTTTTCTCT
>NW_010531307.1:0-18062 GCF_000687285.1 Phaethon lepturus | reverse complement strand
CCCCGGTCGGTATGGTTTCTTGCACAATTCCACACTACAATCTGAACTAAGCCTTCCATCTTATTATAAGTAAATTGTTAGTTATCAAAAATAAGTGATCCTATCTTAGACCTATCTGAGATTTTTCACTGAGTTTAAAGGCAAACTTCATCTTTGCCCGTAATAACACTGCAGCCAGTTATCCTTCTGTCAGTGTAAAGTTGATTGTAGTAGTAAATACAGCTGGTTATAAAAGTATCACAGTAGCAGAGGAGAGGAAAAGGCAGGAGAAATTAATCTGCCAGAGATATTTGCACTTACTGACCTGTTAGACAAGATTTAATTTCAAAATTATACAGATGTGAAATGTTAGCTTTCATGCACAATGAATAAATGCCATCTGCTGTTGCAGTTTTTTTCCTTTGTTGAATCAAAAAAAGATGTAACACATTAGAAAAGCCCAGGAGTTTTGTCTTTCCACAAACCCTTATCTGGTTTGGAAGATTATATTATTACAATTTGACTTCTGTTTCTCTTTTAGCTCTCAAGTTTTCACAGATGTATAATTTTGTGAACAAAACTAAACCTTCCCCACCCCAGAAGGAGCCAGCTATTTGAAAGGGAGCTGGGTTACATAGCTGGGATCCCAACTCCCAACCCAGCACCAGCGCTGGTAGAAGCTACTCTGTGAAGATTAACCTGAAATGTAGGCAAACAGCCAGCTCAAAAACACAGGCAATTGAAAAGTGCCTAAACCTGCTGTGGGTGCCATGTCCCCAGCCAGAGGACAAGCATAGACTGTGTCCCTGTGACACAGCTGTGTTGAGCCACAGCGTGCTCCACAGCTCCTGGGTGCTGGAGGAGACCTCAGGGCATGGAGGCAGGCATCCAGAAACACTGGATTCCCCATCACATCTAGGACATTGGCAGCTGTGGGGCAAGCGGTAGCAATGTATGCATAGTGAATTCACTGCCACGTCCCACGTGTCAGTCTGGCATCCATGGCCTTTGTAACATGTGAATTATTTGGAAACCGCTATTCATTTTGTTTACTGTCTTTTTACATAGGCAGTTATTTGTTTAGTATACCCTGTTGAATTAATCACAGTTTAGATTTCTCTGTTGGAATACAAATGTACACACATATTTATACTCCATAAAAAGAAAAGAACACTACATTTTACTTTTTTGGTCGTTCTAATACATTAACAAATACATAGTTTTGGGAAGATTTTTTATCTCAAACTGACAAAGATATCACATATACTTTGCTACTTTTGCTTTTATTGCTGGTAAAATGGGCACAGTGGTCTTCTGCTGCCCTTAAATAGATGTCTAATTTCTTTCTAGCCATAAGACTTTGTGATTTTGATGTTTGAGGTTACTTGAGACTGCTGGCGCAGAGTCCATATCAATGAAAGGGCCAAATAACATTAAAGTGATCTGTTGAATAATTTTTTTCAGAAGCTCTCATCACTGGTCCAATTTTTGTTGGTTTGTTGCTTGATGTCAGAGTGAGTAGAATTAGACCCTCGGTGAAAGCTGGGACTTTCCCGCGACAATGCCACAGCTCAGCGTGTAGCTGCAACTGTTTACGCACATTAGCTTATGTACAGGTACCACTGTTTCACGAGTACTTTCCCTCAGGAGTGAAAGTCACGGCAGGAGCAGCAGAAACACCTGATCCTTCCTCTAAGTTCAGACCTACCTGGAGCTGCCCCTCCTTAGGAGTGCGTATGTGACAAATACTTATGCTTTGTGAACAAAGCTTAATAGCCAGGAAGATGAGGACAAAGTCACACTTACCCTTGCTGTGTACAGTATGCAAAACGGTTGGAGCAGCTTTTTAATGAATCTGGCACTCTTCAATCTTGGAGTAGTGCTGCCATGTTTATCAGCTCTGACTCCAAAGAAACCTCAGCCATTTATAACAAACCCAGTTCTGCTCCCATTTGCTGAAGTGGAAGACTCATTCACTTCAGGGACAATGGGAATGGACTCAGTCTAATGAAATCTATGGCCAGGGGATGAATGAAGGCAATATGGAGCTGCGCTGAGTGCTTGCCTTCATTCCAAAATGCTTTGACAGGTGTTGCACTCAGGAGCAGAAAAAAGCTGATGCGAATGTAGATAAATAAATAAGCATACAGAAAAATACACATAAAGAAATAAACATATATAAGCACATAAAATGCCAGTTCATTGCCTCTGGTATATTTCCTTACCTAAGGGCCATCACTGCCAAGTACTATCAACCACCTCTGGCTGGCATGGACATTGTCCTGTATTTGTGGATAATGATTTTTCCTGAAGTTGTACACAAGAAGGATGCTGAGGTGCTCAAGCAGGTCCAAAGAAGGGCAACGAAGCTGGTGAGGGGTCTGGAGCACAAGTCTGATGAGGAGTGGCTGAGGGAACTGGGGTTGTTCAGTCTGGAGAAGAGGAGGCTGAGAGGAGACCTTATTGCTCTCTACAACTACCTGAAAGGGGTTTGTGGCGAGGTGGGCGTTGGTCTCTTCTCCCAAGTAACTAGTGAGAGGACGAGAGGAAATGGCCTCAAGTTGCACCAGGGGAGGTTTAGATTGGATAATAGGAAAAATTTCTTCACTGAGAGAGTGCTCAAGCATTGGAACAGGCTGCCCAGGGAGGTGGTGGAGTCACCATCTCTGGAAGTATTCAAAAAATACTTCCAGAGTGGATGTGGCACTTTGGGACATGGTTTAGGGGACATGGTGGTGTTGGGCTAATGGTTGGACTTGATGATCCTGAAGGTCCTTTCCAACCTTAATGATTCTGTGATGAAGATATTAAAGAGTACGGGTCCCAGTACGGACTCCTGAGGGACACCTCTTGTCACTGATCTCCATCTGGACATTGAGCCATTGACCACTACCCTCTGGGTATGACCATCCAACCAGTTCCTCATCCCCCAAACAGTCCACCCATCAGATCCATATCTCTCCAATTTAGAGAGAAGGATGTTGTGGGGGACCATGTCAAAGGCCTTATAGAAGTCCGGATAGGTAACATCGGTAGCTCTTCCCTTGTTCATTGATGTGGTTACTCCATCATAGAAGGCCACTGGGTTGGTCAGGCAGCCCTTGCCCTTGGTGAAGCCATGCTGGCTGTCTCACCTCCCTGTTCTCAATGTACCTTAGCACAGCTGCTAGGAGGATCTGTTCCAGGATCTTCCCAGGCACAGAGGTAAGAACTACAGGTCAGTAGTTCCCAGGGTCCTCCTTCCTACCCTGGTTAATAGGTGTAATGCTTCCCTTCCTCCAGTCTCCAGGGTCTGTTGGTGACATGGTCTACACTGAACACACCCTGAATTACAACTACACTTGGAGACTGTGTGTTGGATGGGTTCAAGCATGAGCCATGAGGTTTCCCAAGGGCTGCCATACCTGTTAAAATTCTTTGACCACACACAAAAAAAACCCCAAACGTATCCTTCCTTCTTGGGATTCTCCTAAGTCATCCTTATGACTGCTATTTGAAGGGCAGTTCTCTTCTTTCCCCTGCCTTGTAACTGGGGTAACATTGCAGAGGGAGGCAGAATAGAGACTTCCACTCCCTGGAGATGAGAAGGCTGTAGCACTGACACTCATTCCTGCACCTTCTTGCAGCTACGCAAGCTTCCCTTGGGCTTGGATTGATTTAATGTTAATTTGGCATTGGTTTTAATCAGGCGCTCACTAGCACTCCTACAATTTGGGGCTTCCATCCTATTCCCACATTTTCCACAGCCCTGGAATTCAGGGGCAAGAGCATAGACATTTGAGCACAAGAGATTATTAAAGAGAGTAAAGCATATTTTTTATTCAGTGGCCTTTTCCTGTGAAAGAGGTTTTACACAAATTACTATGAACAATGTAGTTGATAGTGGCAAGTCTCTACCATTACAATTCATAATTAACCAGGTGAAAATTAAATACTGCCCCAGTAAGGCCAAGGTCAACAGTAACGCAAAGCAGCTGATGTGAAAGTAACTCTGGTACTGCTATTATTGCCCGATACTACTGTAAGGAAAGCTGAAAAAAATGTCAAGCAGCTTGGAGTTTTGCTTGCAAAGTAAAAATTGTCTTGCCTTATTGTCATTTGCAGTAGCAGGCCCCCCAGCAGCACAGGAGAAACACGACTGCAGGAGGCCCGAGTGGAGCGAGCTGCCACCTTGGCTCAGGCACGGTCACCCCACCCGAAGCATCCTGGAGAGTGGAGGAAACATGGTACGGGGCATCAACAACTAAACACATTTTGACTGTGCTGTAATGAGTATATATTCTGTAATGGACTTTAAGAATTAAGGGAGAAAATTTCCCTCTTCAAAATTAAATAGCGATAGATGGAAAGACTACACCTACCCCTTGAAAAAGGACAAATCTGGACTTTTTAATAGCAGCATTACTTCCAAGGTTGTGGTGGATAAACACGTATTTTCTTCTACTAAACTTTGGATGTAAGCCATACAGAAATGCAGACATACATTAGACATTCAAAGTTGTTTGATTTTTTTCTTATTCCTGTGGTATCACTAGCCACAGCAGTGTTAACAGATTGATTTGCATGGGCCAATCCCAGTTGCAGAGAAACACTGAAGTACTGAACAGACTGTTCAGACAGCCACAACGTGCTTCCCACGTGTCAGTCACCAAACCCAGGATTATTCTTCCCCCCAGCATAGCTGCAATTTAAGGACAAAAACTGCACACTACACCATTAACTTCCTACAGAATACGAAGGATGAGAAGGACTTATGCTTGATTGTTATATTTTCCCCTCCATAAGTTAAGAAAATGTCTTTCAAAAAGGAATCCAAAATAACCTGTTGTGTAACACAAGTTCAACTTGAAAACACACAAAAATCTGTGTCAGAGTACAAAACAGTATTAATACAGCAGGAGTTTTATTTACATCATCAGTATGGGATATCAAACTTTTTACATGTACACTTCAGTCTCTTCTCTCAGAAGGGCCAAGCTTCCAAACAGCAATTTTTTTGAAGGTATGAATTTTAATAAAACCTTCAAATGCTGACAACTTACCAAATGCGTACTCAGGAAACATACTGTACAACTGCAAAGTAAATTAAAATGTGTAAAAAAAAAAAATAACTTAAGAGTGACACTGCTTATCTACAGTCTCAAACTAATTTCAGTCATTTATTATTCTCTTTTTATCAATACAGATTATTTCATGGCTCAGGAAAGGCAAGGAATAGCTTGTAATTTAGTATTCAGCTCAGGTCTGATCCTGCAAACTTAAGAGGAAGCCAAGGACCGCTGTCTCGATGTTGACATGGCATGTTTAGTCTTGGCCTCCTAGCCCACCAAAGTAGCTAAAGCAGTACTTTTGAGCAGACCATACTCTCTTTAGCAAAGACCTTTTAGCGTATTAATCTATTCGGGCAAGTCAGTGTCCGGTATTTTGTTGTACTCAGTCACTATCATATTCCTCTATTTTTAATTCATCTTCCTCCATGATTGCTTGAGCTGCAACAGGCTGAGGCTGACTGCAAGGCAGTTCGCTTCCACTGCACTGGCTAGAAGAGAGAGGGAATGCATCCGACTCATTCTCACTCGTTCTGTTTTTCTCCATCTGTACAGCCGTCTCCACAGCATGCACATTGGCACCGTCCCCCTCAGAGCTAAGAAATAAGTCTGGTATCCCAGGATCTTTGTCAGTAAGCGTTTCAAGCTTTAACCTGTAAAATTACCATTGCAACAGTAAGTTACCACACACACAAAAATCTCCTGCTCTCTCACACAGAAACTGCAATAGAAAAGACTGCCCGTGTACCACCCAGGTCACCCTTCTTCACTGGTGCTTAACAGCTTTCACATTTTCTGGTAGTGACACCCTCCATCAATCACAGTTAATTCAAGCTATACACATTCTGTGCTTATATCACTACCTTCAGTATTACATTTTTACAGCTCTGCACACATCTTCCAGGTATAGATTCTTCTGCCCAGAACTCAACGCAGCACAGCTTACGTGACAGCCTACAGAAGACACAGGAGTTCCTCTCGGGCAAAGGACTGCGCTACGTAGCCTCAGACCACAGCCACAGCAAAATACCAGACAATGTTCGTGCTCCATCACTCCCCAATACCCACCACTGCTTGAAGTTTCTTCCTTATGGTGACAGTGGTTTTGCTGAGCTTTCCTCACACACATGAACTGGTAACAATTAACTTACTGCCAACAACCCATGGTACATCAGACCCTTTCCAAGCAAAACCAAAGTCTTTTATGACAGGAAGCAATTTAACTTGAAACAGGTAAATAGAAAAAGATTTCTTTACTCAATTTTTTTTCTTTTATTGTATTTATAATTTCTTTTACTATTTGGACTTCTCAATCTTTCTAGCATCACTGTATCAGTATGTTACCAATGTTCCTTTATTATTTTTCCCACTTTACATGAGAATAATAACAACTTACGCAGTTAGTGACAAAAACTCATCCTGACACCAATTCCAGCTGATCAAATACCATGCACTCTCCTCAGTGCCAGCTTTCTTACTATAGTACCATTCCCATTCCATTAAGAAATAACAGAAAATAAAATTTTCTTATTTCCATTGAAGCAGCTGCATGTAAGTTATTTTAAGGACTGTTTAATAACACAAAACAAATTATTTCCAATTAGGATTCCTGAAGGAAGCAAATGCTTACTAAAATACCTACATTTTTCTATACTTCCTTTCCAAAATAGTGAGCAAATGAAAAAGGATTACCATGTTTTCAGGAGAAAGGTACCCCGCAGATAAAGCTCTAAATGACACACACCCAACTTATTTAATGCAGATACAAAATGTTTATCAATATTTAAAGGTATGCTGCAGACAAAATTAACGGTATAAGAAAGTCTACAATTAACATGTAAAGTTAGAAACATTTTGGCTTAGATGAGGGAGACTGCAAAGGAGTATACCCATTAAGGACACTTTCCTTTCTTCCTGACTAGCAACAAAAATGGCTTTTAATACAACTGTTGGGGAACGGGGTTGTTCTTGGGTAATTCTTGTTCTTGGCCTTTACCTTGCAGGCCAGTATTTCATCATTAAACTTGGACAGGAGTATCACAGTGATAAATATGAGATGCTTTGCTGGATGCCATAACAAACTCTCTTGGTTAAGAGATTAGAGAGTTAGTCTCATTCCAGCTATGATCTCAATCCTTTATGAGAAACAGACCACCATAATTAACACTCTTTTTAAATTTCAGAGCTATCAAAGTTAGAGAAACGTAACTGAGGCTTTACTAGTATAAACAATGCCTACGATTCAGAAGGTTCACTAGAGTCACATTATAGCACGTCATGCCACATCACCCCATGCTCACTACACAATCTGTAAATACAGCTCTACAGTCTTGCAGTTGAAATAAAAAGTATTTTTTCAGTATTTAGCATCTAAGACAGAGGAACTTCTGTAGCTATAGTTTTATTTTTAAAAAAGGCATTCTAAACAAAGACTGTTTTTTTGTAGCCCGATAGGCAAAAATTCCATAAAATAAAAACCAGTGCTGCCATCTAATTTCAGAGGAAGTACTCCTTAAAATATTTTGTAGTTCCATAGGCATACAACTGCTTGAAAGGAAATAATTCCCCATTATATTTTCTTTCTTGCACCTCTAACACACGTGAACACAGAATGTTCTACCAAAATTCCAGATTAATGTTTATGTCATGCTAAACAATAGGCAAAGTGCACTACACTCTTTGCATCAATTCAGTTTTATTTTCACATAAATGTTTTTGATTGTAAAAGAAATATTTGATTCACATCATACAGTGGAGAAACATAGATACATCTAGGACAGAGCTAATACTTGATACAATGCAAAAGAAAGCTAAACAAAGATTAAAAGCCAGACTATAGTAAAAATGTTGCTATTAACGTTGTATTGATAAATAGACTTGAACTGGAAAAAGTTTTAACAAGCAAAATATAAAATTACAATGCTACAAGTGAGGGAAAATGTCACCTCATAGATGTAAATTGAAGATGCTTCTCTATGAAAGGGTTCTTTTCTTCAATATATTAAGAAAGAAAAAAAGTTTTACTTTCTTTAAGAAAAGACAGAAGTCAACTTTACCTCCCAAAATGTCTTTTCAGCGGTAGCCTCCCAACGTCTTGGATAAAAGCAATCTGAGCTAAGAATAAAGAATCACCAGTGTCATATTGAGTAGATCATAATGCATGTACAATTAAACATACTGCAAAATAAATAATTCATTAGTTTGGTCAAGTATTCCTGTATATATTTGCAATATTTTGGATACCAAAACACTGTGCACACATGTATGTGGGGTTTTTTTCCAAACTGTTTACCACATTAGCAAAATATATTTACAAAATACATTTTTTTAATGAGGCAAAAGCACAGATAGTATTGACATTTTGGATTACAAATTTTTTTCCGTATGCATTAATTACAAAAAAAGAGTCCAAGCTCAAGAGTTACACCCATCTTACCCTGGTTTCTCATCGGATTTGCTAACATAGCAAGATAAGGCAATAGCTCTGTCTGAAGACACTCAGGTGGTAAACAAAAGCTTGAAAACAGAGATTTTGCAGCAAGGCAGTTTTCTTGATACTGTAAGGGTTGAGGGAAAAACAAACAGAAGTAAAAAAAAACCCTAGTAAATCATTATTAATGTAGATATTCTGTACCATAAAAGACAGACTTCCTTATTGCCTGCTAGATGACTACACACAAGCTAGTGAAAATTGAGACCAGAAAAAAAGATAAGTAGTTAGAGTTAACTTATGCAGATCCTAAAAATGGTAAATTCCTTCATTTTTGCCTTGGGCTGGGCATTAGAATTTCCAGAAAATATTTCTCCCTTCATTATAGAATTCCCCACCCATCTAGGCCAGTATTTTTTGCCAGGTACAGCAAGAGAAGTATTAGTTCAAATATAAAAAATTGCCAAGAGCTTCGATATCTCACAAACAAGCTATTTCTGAGAAATGTAACAGCAGTAATTTGTTAAACTTGCACAACAGCTTAATGTGATTCAAATCGCACAAAAACTGAAGCTTACTTTCAGGAATACTCGACAGTATTTCAACAGTAATTGTGCCTCCATTAACTTAGGATTAAGACTTTCCCAGCAGTATGCCAACTTGGACACAGGAATCAGACTTTGTCAGAGGCATCCAACTTATTCTTCCATTGAAGGAATAATACAAATGTAACTCTGAGCAAGCGCTTTTTCGAAGTATCTTATATCAAAATAGGACATTTGACACATTTAGCACTGTGAGCAAATCTCATCTATACTACTCAATTGTCACACCTGACAAAAAAAAAATTACCTTTTTATTGATGAAGAACCACTGGGGTTTATGTAAAGGTCGGAACCCCATTCCTCCTTGGTGGTGGGCAAAGGCTCTGGATGTATTTGAATGTATCACTCCTCGGGTAGCCACAGATGCGCTATATTTTTCCATCACAAGCCGTGTCTAAGACAGAAATCAGGCATTATGTGAATCCAAGGTCTCTATACACTGTGTGTCATTTGAACAAAAGCACACTCTGTGGTTGCAGTGACATGACAGACCCAGAATATGTTTAGATTACTGTGAAACTTTTACTCAAAGCAGCTGAATGAAAAAGCTAGCTCAATTACTTCAGGAAAAAGGCATATAGACTTGAACACATTTGTAGCATAAATTTGTTCTACTTAAAAATACTTTATAGAATATTTTACAAACACTATAACCCTATAATAAAATACTTAACAGAAATTGGACAAAAAGTTGGACCTGCACATCTTCTACAGTTGATGTACTTTAGCATTCATTAACAATTCACTGCCACATACACTGTAAGCTTGCAGTAACCATTCATAAACACTTAGAGAAAAGTCTAGAAGCTCAATGTCAGAGTATTCAAAAAAGTATTCATATATAAAAAGATGACACTTACACTCCAATTACTACAAAGGACATCAGCAGTGCTCAAATATTCACTAGCTCTCACTACATCATCGATATCAGAAAAAAAGTCTACAAAGTTCTGGTGAAGGTATAAATTAAACATGCTTCCAGACATATGCGATTTTTCCACAATATCCTATTAGGGAAAAAAAAATAATTAAAAATAAAAGTTTTACACAGTGTATAAGGAAAAGCATCCTATAAAAGTTACAATACATTTAGATGGTTAGGTAGCTGGCACACATGATCTACAAAGTGACACGTATCTACAAAAGGGAGGCTGGTTTGCTCCCAGAGAAGGCTAACGGTGGGGTTGGAGGGACAGAAGCCATTGCTGTCTTCAGCTGTCTTAATCGGTGGTAACAGAAAGGTGAACTTGGACTCCTCTTAGCAATGCACAGCGAAAGGATGAGAGGCTGCAGCAAGGCAAAGTCCACCTTCACAAGTCGATTAGTGAGGTGAGAGCATCTTTATCCCTGGAGATACTCAGAACTCAACAGATCAAGAGCCTGGGAACTTAATCTACCTTTGAAGTTAGCCTCCAGAGGTGCCTTACAGATTACCCTATAACTTAAGACAGACTGAATACACATATATTAAGATCAGTGACAAAACCATTGTGCCTGAGAATTTGCATCAATCACTTAAGAGTTTGTTTTGTTTTTTTTCAAACCAAACTAGAATCAAGCAGTCATTGCAGATGTACCTCAGGCTGAATAAGCAAGGTGTCTCGACGGTATTCTGATAAGTGAGCAGGCAGCTGAGGAAATTCTGACACTGGTTCTCCTACAAAGGATTTTAAAATCTTTAGTTTTTTTAGTATCAGAAACTTTGTTACGTTTCTGCATATAATCAAAAAAGCCAGAAGAAAAAAACCTAAATTTCAGATTAAATATTCAAAATTAGAATAAAAATTAGAGAGGAGAAAGAACGGAGATGTATAACTGCATGAATAGTAGTTTTCACATATATTGAGCATCATTTTAGCAACTGTCAACTCTACCAGCAACTAGATTACACCATTTTCAGGTCCTAGAAAGCTCTTGACGCAGGCATAAGTATTTAATTGTACAGTCAATATTATATAGTCAACAACATATAATTAGTTAATTAAACTTTATGTAACAAATTTCATCTAATTATTCTCATATTCCCTCATTTCACTATTTCTCCTCAGTTGATTTGGGAAATTATATTGTGAATTATTACAGCCAATGGCATTATGGATCCTAATTTAGCTGAGTGCAGATAGTTCTAGTTTAATAAATACCAAATGCTTATGAATTATAGTTTTTAAATGTAAAAAAAACCAGTATTGTAACCACACACAGGGAGCAGAAAGGTTCTGTATATTTACAGAATCTGGGTGTATAAAAAGCAGAACTTTCAGTAGTAGTAAGGTAAAAAGTAATTTGGAAAAGGAGACAGGGTATGACAGAGGAGTGGAAGAAGTTTTCAGGTCAGAAAGGAGAGAGCACATATGTCTGTTAAAGGGAAACAGAGAGTTGAGATGAAAAGACAGCAGATACAAAATTAAGGGAAGCAGTAGCTATGAGGCTGCAGGGCTATACTGTAACCTTTAGGACTACAAACAAGGACAGAACGTAACTGTACAACAATGTATAATTCCGCACAAAAGCATAATTTGCTTTTGTACAGAGTAACAAATGTGGTGGCTATCTATTTAGCTTTGTGTGCACTGCAACACATGGACCTAATGCAACTAGAGTTATGTAATTTTTTTACAAACATGTAGTACATCTTAATGAAATATTTATTTACCTAATACATAAAGATAGCTGCAATTGCAGTTACCACAAACTTTTATTACTGTTTTTATACGCTTATTAATGACGAGACATGTGAATTAGAACTCACCCTAAGCCTTACTTTAGCAAATCTTGCTATTAGCGGTTGACATGCTTTACCCATTGCAAGGAAGAGTAAGTCAAAGTTTTCTTACTTTTGCAGTAAATTATTTTCCCCAGAGCATGGAAAAGAAAGATGGAAGCATCTTTGCCACCAATAGCTTGTATCTCCTGGTCTTCTGAAGTATCAGATTTACTTTCCTTTCTTACTTTAGATACTGCTGCTGCTTCACATTTTAGTGTGGAGCTCCTTTTCTTCCTTGACCAAAACTCCTTCTCCAATGAGCAGTCTATCAATAAAAGCAAAAATACAATCAGGAAAAAGTACATGAATATAAAAAATTTTCTATTGTATTGCTACTGCTAATGTTCTAAACAAATTAAAAAAAAAAAAAACACAAACAGAAAAGGTTATATAAATAGGGGCACTAAAATAAAACTCATTTATTAGGAAGGCAACCCAGTCACCTAAACTAGCATGCTTCATTCCACTTCTGTCTCTTAAGCTACAGCTAAGGTGCCAAGTACTTTCTTTAATAGCAAATATCCATCTCTTAAAAAAGCTAGTGTTCTCGTTTATTCATTCTAGTTCTGATGCATCCCCAACTTGCCTTTCTTAAAAATGTCTTCTTTATAAAGTACAAGTGCAAACATATGTAAATGGTATTTCAGTTACATTCTGTTCATTTATCAATTTTTCTTCTGTTTGCATTATCTGTATGATATCCTCACTGAAACATAAGGCAGCAAAGAAAACCTTTCATTTAGGTGTTTCTTCCAACAGCCTACTAATTTCCACAGTGTTTTGTGCGCCAAGGAATAAAACCTTTCTTCTAACCTAACTTAAACATTTTCACCCACAATTTGATTTAGTGGCAGGTGAATGTTCTTTATCAAACTAAGAGAATTTATCTTTTAAGTATTTACCTTCCTCTTCTCCCACAATTACCATGGGTCCATTTTACCCACTAATATTACCAAAGTGAATGTATCACTTATGTTTACACACATACACAAGTGAAGAAAGAAATTACATGTATAAAACCTGATACTGCATTCTCAGGAGATCAACAAGGAATTGAGATGTCTCCAAAATTTACAAAATATCATTGGCTGCCATCATTTACCTTACTGAAATACCTGAACAACTAAAAAATTTCTATTCAACATGAAGGCAGCTCTTCTCAATCTGTTAAGAAAAAATGCAAGAAGAGAATGTTCAGGTTGGTATGACTTGAGTACATGATTCTGAGATGGCATGTACAGAAGCCGTCAAGCCCTATGCCTTTGTTCTCTCCCAAGTTCTCTTTATAACTCTCATGTTTTTACATTTGCAATGTAATTTATTAAAAATTGCACAAACTGGTCATTTTAAGACTATTTCGATTTTCTAGAGTATGTATGCAGTGAGCTACTGCAAACTTTGCTCAGGTATCATCAACCTACTATTTATTAACTTGGTGGCATTATCATCAAAATGGAAAACCACTTTCCTCACTGCGAGGAATTTTTTTATTTTTCTGATTAACACAGAACAATACAAACTTACTATACTAGAAGACAGCATAAGAAGAATTTAGTTTCCACATTTGCAAGTTAAACCTAGAAACCTGACTCTCTCCCTCATGTTATTTAACAAACACAGCTAATTCCAATATACTCTAAAACTCAAAGTACAACACTCCCTCTTACAACAAGGACTTGAAACTATGTGTAATCCTGTATTCTATGAGCCCATTTTCTATTTGCAAGGTGGATGGGAGAGAAAAATCAGTAAAAACAAGATCAGTGCTACCTTTACAACACACAGCAGAAAACAACTGTTGAATTCACTTCCTTATTTCTAGGTTGAATGTAAATGCTGGCACCATCTAATGGTTCTTAGCATAAACTACAAATGCCAGAGTACTGCTTTTAAAAATAGACGCATTATATAACTTGAATACATTTGTTTCTTAAGAATTATTGACTTCTAATGCTTATAAAAGACATGACAGTAAGTCTCCTGTTTTCTTTCAATGTTGTAACATATAAAATTATCCCAAACTAAGACTGATTTGAGCACTGTCCAACCAGTACTTTGAAGACTACTAAAACACTAAACACTGAACTTCAAAGTTATTATAATACATACCATAACTTCATAGTAACCCATGCCACCTCACAGCTTTTCAATTTACCAACAGCTGCAGGAACTCCAAAGCAAAATCAATCAATACAGAAATGCTGTATACAAAGTCAATGGGCTGTTTCAGAAACGCTTTAAGGGTAGAGGTAAGGACATGGAGAAATGTAAGAACCAAGCATTGAAAATATCCCTTTCAAATTAAGGTTGCATCATAAAAGTTTCAACAGCAAACACACATCAATAGCAAAAGATATAAAGAAGAAAAGAGGGCATTTTATTAAATTACATCAACACATATGTAGGAGATGTTACGCAGTTTTAGGACTACATATAACAGTCATAAAATGGAAAGTTTTCAGCTTAAAAAAAAAAAACAAACCAACAACCCACAACTTTGTGCCTTTTATTCCTGCTCCAGAACAGCATGTCAAAAATGTTTTGCACACCTCACCCAGCTGTTGCTGCAACAGTGAACAGAATACCTCTACAGCAGAAATGGTCACATCATTCAATTAACAAATCCTAGGTACTTACTTTTCATAGAAGAAAATTGAAGACTGTTTATTGCACTTCTTATATCACCTGAACAACCTCTGCAAAGCAACTCCAGAGAAGTTTTGTCAAGAGCGTAATTTTTTTCTCTGTTCTACAAGGAAAAGCAACAGTCAAAGTAATAAGAAAAAATAGGAAAAGGATTATTTTAATATTATTCTGGCTGTGAGGACCCACCTCTGACACACACCATAAACAGACTACGTCAGCATCCACCATGTGCTCAAATCGTGTCATACTGCTAACTTTAAAACATTTAATCCATTTAAGCACATTGCCACATTCTAAATAGCAGTATTAAAGAGAATAATGCACATAATTCTTCGCAATGTGTCACTAAAAGGTTGCAAGGTTGTAATCAAAACAGTTCAGGAATAATACAGGATTTAGGTTCCTGACCTTTCTGGGCCTTGCTGGATACAATGAAAATTACTTCTATTCCTATTACTTGTTTCATAGATATAGTTTCTGTAATAGGCAAAAGAATTTTCAGAAATAACTTTGAAGACTCAGACTGAGGATCAAGCGGAACTAATTAAAAACAAACCATCGTTCAAAATTTTTTTCTTGTTTTTTACTGGAAGGTATTGGTGGGATTTTTTGGGGGGATGTGAGGGGCTGCTATCAAAGATCAAACAAATACAGTAATAAATATAAATAACATATTTCAGATATAAAAGTCTGAAATCTTTTGGTCTTAGCACTGCACAGAAGTTATCAGTTCACAACTTACCATACTAGCTTCTGTTGCAGCTATTCGATTAAGAACTTTCATCATATTTGTTGGTGCAACAGGCTTGAAACTGTTGAATTTCATTTAAAAAAAAATAATTAGTTTTTGACTTCTCATTTATTTCAATCAAGTTTTAATGAGATAAAAGATCTTACCTAATATTGCATATACATAACTCCTCTAGAATTTCTGTTGGGAATAGTAACCTCTGGTTGTTGTCTCCACTGAAGTTATCCGAGATTATAAATATAAGGGGACATCTACTTGTACGAACAAATCTCCTACGTTGAAAAACAAGCAAGTATGACAAGAATCAAACTCCAGTTTACTGCCAGTGGCTAAAGCTAATCATTAAAAACTTATTTGCAACTGACCTGAGAATTTCATGTAGACTACTTGGGTCTCGATAGAATTGGTTAGGTATGTCCTGTTCAAAACAAATTACTGCTGTCATTATATTCAGATGTGAATATTCTCTCCCACAGATTGACTGTTATGGCACAGTATGTTGCTCCACATTTTTTCTTCCTAGTTAGCTTGCTTTCAACTAAATTTGAATGCGGCTAGCACTGAAGATAACCAGGAGGAAAAAAAACCAAAGGAAGAAAACAACCAAAGCATAGCATTCTTTCTTTCATTACAGAAAACAATATCTAAAAAAACCCCCATTTTCCTTCTGTCCTTGTTTCCTAAGAAACAGCCTTGGGTGATAACATTGCCTGCTAGACAGAATTTACTCAGAGAATAAACACTCAAGGTAGCAGGTCCACTGCAGAAAAGGGCAGGATATACTACTTGCACCTACACAAGAAAGTGACTTTATGAAGAGAAGTCACAGAAAACTATGCCTCCTAAATTCTGCTGTACATCACAGTACTCAGCTAGAATGTTTGTCTAATCTGCTCTTTTCCTTGAAAGTTTACAGGCAACTTGATTTACTAAATTCCTCTCAGAAAAAGATTAAAAGCTCAGAAATGCTATTGAAACACACTCCTGAATAAGTAAAAATAAAGTCTTTTCCTCTACCTCCCATTATGGCTTACAAACCCTCAGAGTTCACGTACCTGCCCTAAATAACACCCTCCGCATTAAGACCAAGGAATGCTAAGTTTCAAGTACTTTCTGACTCTGTTAATGCTCATGTATCTTCTACAGTCTCCTGTATCCTTAAGTAACATGAATAGTGGGTTCTTCCCCTCCTCTTCCTGTTTATACACACATATATTTCTAGAAAGCTAATCACACAGAAAAATGGGTATGACTTTTCAATATTGTTTTGATTTACTTTGTGTACAGAAATAAGTAATGGCGTATCAAAAACTAGTCTCTAATTTCTGCCTGACTACTAGCTTATATAATTTAACTGCAGGTAAAACTTGGCTCTAGACTGCTGTAGACTCAAAAAAAGTACGAACAAACTCATCTGCAGTAAAGCAGACTAATTTTTGGCAACACCAATCCACAAGCTGAAGCTAGTTAGCATGTCAATATTATAACAAAAGGTATTGTTTTCAAAACAAGATTTCACAAGTTTTCACTTACTTCAATAAGAATAAGCTTTTTATCATTTTCTGAGGACTCCCCAAGCATCTGAAGTTTGTTATACTTATTTGCTCTTAATAGAAAATCTTGAAAGAGAGCTGCTTGGGCCTGACTCGGAAACGTATGAAAATTTGAGTCTGAAAAAGAAAACTAATTAAAAGTATGTATCCTATATTATACCAAGTAGAAGATAAATACCCACAAGAACTAATACCCATCCATGCTATTTTCTGACAGTATCCATTGAACACCAGCAGTCAAGCCCTTTGGCAAACACAGGACAAATACAACAGCATTTTTAAAGGGTAGAATTCAATTGAGGGCCCAGAAGAAGACAGACTTACCTCTTTTTACTTAATCAGCTCAAATGATATCCAGGCTACTACATTGCTCTCTATACTGTTTTGAATTGCAAATTATTTTGGAGTAAACACTGTAAAAAAATTAAATCCCTTTTGATAAAAAAACAAAAGAAAGATTCTTATTAAACGCTAAGGATTTGACTTACGTGGATGTGAATCTGACTTCATATGTGACACACCAAAAAGAATAAAAAATACAGAATACAAGAGTCTCAAAAGTAAAAAGAAGGAAAGAAAAAAAAACCAAAATACTTACCCTGGTCAAACATATTTCTTAAGTCTTCTTTTGTAAAGTCTAAAGGTACTGGATTGGTCCATTCTTGCACCTGAACACCAAGATCTTTTGCTAATATTTGTATAGTTGCAGTCTTTCCACTTCCAGAAGGACCAGTTAGCAGTAAAACAGAGCCACTCTGCCACAGAGAGGGGGAAAAAAAAAAATAAACGAAAGAAATCCCAAACGTGATAACGACTGAAAGCTAGCTGACGATTAATATTGGTTGAATTTCTTCTATAGTTTCTCTGGTAATGATTCTTTTCCCAATAAAAGATGAGTTAAATATTTTGTGTTATTAGTTTACCTGTTGAGTATTCAGATTGAAAGAGCTAGACCAGAACTCTGAAAGTCTTGCTCTCAGTTTTTAATGTATCTGCTTAGTTAACGGCACACCATGTAGGCCAACATAATACATACTGAACTGGAGAATTGGGTCTGAAAAACACTAGGCAAGATTGGTAAATTATACATGTGAATGCCTCTTACCAATCAAGAGGTTAAAAATATCCTATTATATCAAGTCAGTGCAACTAGAAATTTGCCAAGATACTTAAAATTAGTCTGTAAGAAATAAAATGCAGTTACTAGCGCACACTGAAGAGCTATTAATTTCTGAGAAAACCAGAATCCACATCTTAGAATCACAGAATCATTAAGGTTGAAAAAG
>NW_010531306.1:0-7811 GCF_000687285.1 Phaethon lepturus | reverse complement strand
ACTCTGCTCTGGTGAGACCCAACCTGGAGTCGTGTGTCCAGGTCTGGAGCTCTCAGCACAGGAAAGACATGGACCTCTTGGAGTGGATCCAGAGGAGGCCACAAAAATGATCAGAGGGATGGAACACCTCTGCTGTGAGGACAGGCTGAGGGAGTTGGGGTTGTTCAGCCTGGAGAAGAGAAGGCTCTGGGGAGACCTTATTGCAGCCTTTTCAGTACTTAAAGGGGGCTTATAAGAAAAATGGGTACAAACTTTTTAGGAGCACCTGTAGTGATAGGACAAGGAGTGATGGTTTTAAACTAAAAGAGGGCAGATTTCAACTAGATTTAAGGAATAAATTTTTGACAATGAGGGTGGTGAAACCCTGGCCCAGGTTGCCCAGAGAGGTGGTAGATGCCCCATCCCTGGCAACATTCAAGGTCAGGTTGGACGGGGCTCTGAGCAACCTGGGCGAACTGCAGATGTCCCTGCTCATTGCAGGGAGGTTGGACTAGATCACCTTTAAAGGTCCCTTCCAACGCAAAGATTCTATGATTCTATGGTTCTGTGATCTTATGTTATTTACACCTGTAACAAAAGCTACCGATATGAATTTAAAACCTATTTTGCGTAAGTGCAAATGTTTCTTGCTACCTATCAGGAAGAGCTGCATGCGTGTGTGTTACCCAAATCTGAGCACACTGAGGCTCCACAATACAAACATCAGCGCACACACATATCAATGTCTAATGTGTGAGTGTAGTAGGAGTGGTCTGAATGCTCAGCCAGTAAAAATCAGTGCAGAATTGCTAAAGTAAGGACCTTACAGAAGCAAATTCACTTAGCTCCACAGCAAACCAGGATCCAGAGCTCCAGGACCATCAAAACAGTAAAGAAGAAAATTGTGTTATAACAATTTTCCATATTCAGGAAGAATACAGACACACTGTCCAAGCATGCAGGGAAGGTGTTAGGAAAGCCAAAGTCCACCTGGACATATATCTGGTGAAGGACATGAAGGGCAACAAGAAAAGCTTCTATACTTATGTCAGCAGCAAATGGATGACTAGGGAAAATGTGAGCCTGCTGCTGAATGGGGCAGGGGCCCTAGTTACAAAGGAAATGGAAAAAGCCATGGTACTCAATGCCTTCTTCACCTCACCTTTACTGACCAATAAAGGCTTGAGCAGCCTTCAAGGTGAGCAGTGGGAAAGTCTGGAGTAAAGAATACATACCCTTGGTGGATGAGGATCAGGTAAGGGAACATTTAAACAAATTGGACATATATAGACCCACAGGACCTGATGGGTTGCACCCAGCAAATGCTGAGGGAGCTGACCAACAACATTGCAGGACAACTCTCAATTACCTTTGAAAGCTCATGGTAATTTGGTAAGATCCTTGACGACTGAAAAAGAGCAAATGTCACTCCCATCTTCAAGAAGGGCAAGTTGGATCTCCAGATCCATAGACTAGTCACCCTCACCTTAACCCTTGTGAAGGTGATGGAGCAACTAATCTTGGAAACCATTTCCCATATTTAGGAATGGAAAGTGGGATGGAATCCATGGCCAAAATGGATTTAGACAGGGTAAATCATGTCTGACTAACCTGAGAGCCTTCTACAATGAAATGACTAGCTTGATGGACAAGCAAGGCTTTCAACACTGCGTCCCATAACACCTTCTTAGAAAAATTGATGAAGTACAGATTAGGTAAGTGGTTATTGAGGTGGATTGAAAACTGGCTGGTATGCTTGGCTCAAAGGTTTGTGGTCAGCAGTACGAAGTCCATTTGCAAGACAGACACTAGTGGTATACTCCAGGGGTCGATACTGGAGCCGATACTGTTCTGTCATCTGCATTAATGACCCACTGGGATGATGGGAAAGCGTGCACCATCAGCAAGTGTGCTGCTAAGACAAAACTGAGAGGAGTGGCTCATATACTGGATGGTTGTGCTGCCATTCAGAGGAACCTGGACAGGCTGGAGGACATGGAGATACTGGAGTATGTCCATCAAAAGGCCATAAAGATGATTAAGGGACTGGAGTATCTCTCATAGAAGGAGAAGCTGAGAGAGCTGGGCCTGTTCAGCTTGCAGAAGAAAAGGTTGGGGCAGGATCTCATCAATGTGTATAAATACCTGATGAGGAGGAGTAAAGAAGATAGAGCCAGATTCTTCTCAGTAGTGCCCAGTGAAAAGAAACGAGGCAATGGCCACAAACTGAAATACAGAAAATTCCACTTAGATGGAAGAAGAAACTGTGGGGAATGAACAAACACTGGAGCAGGTTGCCCAGAGAGGCTGTGGAGTCTCCACCCTTGGCAATATTCAAACCTGACTGGACATGACCCTGAGCAACCTGCTTTAGTTGCTCTTCCTCTGAGAAGGGGGTTAGACTAGGATGATCTCCAGAGCTGCCTTCCAGCCCCAATGACTCTGTGATTGTGGGTTATCGAGAGCACTGAATTGTTCCAGCCCACATTAAGTTTCAGTTCAGCAAATAATAGCAGAAGTAAGGATTGTTTAAACAAGCTACGCAACTGTTTGCCAGCTGGTCACATGGACTTGCTATGGTAGACTGTTTCTCTAGCTCTGTTTACATATACATCCTCCATTAGGTCTGGTTCTTTCATTTTCTATGAAAGGTTAAGGCTCAGTGATTCACACTCTCCAATCAAGAGCAAGGAGGGCACTTTATGTTTTAATTTTCTCTGAAGAAAAGGAACCCAAGCATTTTTCAGGAAACTGTAAATCTCATTCACTGTATCCCCAGTACAAGCTTACCTGAGACTATCACTGAAACAGCCAAGTTCTGCATTGGTGTAAGGAGCTTTCCTTTGCCTTGTCTCTGATGGAGAACATTAACAATGCAAAATAGTCTTCCAGTCCTTGAACACCTAGTATAGGAACCTGCTCCTGTTCTTGACATATTTTAAACTTTCTTTGGACCAGCTGGCATTTATGCATAGAAGATGAAGAAAAGGAAGTATGGACCATGCATATTTATGTCTGGAGCCTTGATGCAGGTAGGTCATAAAGCCCAGAAGTTTTGATAAGTGAACACAAATCCTCTTTACAGATTTTGCACTCTTACCCATGATATTGGCTTTATCACTATGATTTGCTTTTAGCCATTTTGTATCTTCTCTTGAAAATATAGGCACAAGTTATTTACATAGCTATCTTTATAGAGGTTGTACATTCAGGCCAGCCAGTATATAGCTATAATGTGTGCCCCGTTGAAGGACAAGAGTAGTTTATGAATATATCTTCTTCCAGCTGTAGCTCTCCCATCTGAAAGCATTACTCTCCTCAGCTCTCATCAGCAGCACTAGGATCTGCCAGTACATGCGATCACACTCTCATCCCCTTCAGTCAAAACGAGCTGGGTTGGCCAAAATCTTTTGTAAAATCTGCAGAAGTTAACATAGCTCATTCTAACTAAAATGATTAGGAAGCAGTAAATGCATAGACAGGACATAGAGTGGCAATGTCTAAGTGGCTGGTGAAAAGCAGACATGGGCAGAAGCAGCTGATAACATGTCTGACAGCTGTAGATAGAAGATGCCTAAATCAGCTGGATAAAGAAGTCAGTTATGGTGATATACTCTGCACTGCTTGAAAGGCTGGAGCTGAGACAGCAGATGTGGCTGAAATCTACACTGTGCCTCACGGGATGCATGGGGACAAGGACAAAGAGCTCCTTGACATAAATGAGAGGATGACCACCTGCCCCTGATGGTATAAAATTGGTTTAAAATGGGCAGCACCTCTAAAAACCTAGAGGCTCCTCAACCAGAGGAAGAAGACACTACCCTCACCTACTCGTTCCCACCTCACACTGCTCAATTCCTTGTGCTAGCATGTGTGTTTGGGCATCCAGTGAATGTGAGCAGGTAAATGACAGGGGTAACACTCAACAGGCCTTGTGTCAGGTTAGTTTTCAGAAAAAAAAAAAAAATCTAGGATTATTTGGAATGCTGTGTCTGGTTATGGTGTCTCTTCCTATCTTTGAGGCTAAAGAAAGCAGCAGAAGGCAGCAAGGTAAGCCACTGCTTTGGATAGCAGTACCAGCCCAGAGTAGCTAAAAGTGCTTATAAGATCACAGGATGATTCAAGGTGGAAGTGACATCAGAAGGTCTTTAGCCCAACCTCCTGCTAAAAGCAGGGCCAGGTGTGAGATCAGAGCAGGTTGCTTAGGGCTTCATCCAGTTGGGGCTTGGAAATCTCCAAGGATGGAGACTACAAAACCTCTCTGAGCAACCAACCTGCTTCAATCCATGACTGTCCACCTGGTTAAAAAAGTTTACTTGAACCTCTCTTTTTCTCAGTTTATGCCTGATTTCTCCCAAGCTCCCACCATACACTACTGTGAAAATCCTGACTCAGAAAGCTATTGTCCAAGGTAAGATCTGGCACCCAGTATCCCGGAGGCTGTTTTTCCAGCCATGTGGCTGGCTATGACAAAGGGAGGGGAATTGGATGGGAATTCTCTACTTAGTGCTTTCACACCTGAATTTCCAGCTACCTCCTTCACTGTAGTGTCCACAAAACTTCTGCTGAAACTTCCTTGTTTTTCATTACCACACGAGCGCAGCTTGCAGCCTAGGGTGTGTGCCAAGAGTGTGCCCAAACCACTGTACAGCCCTTCCCTCTTCCTCTTCCAGCCCTCCGTACTGGCAGAGGTACTGAAGTGGAAAACCCCACTTCTTCTTCCCCACCAATATCAAATCTATACAGTCCTATTCATGTTCCTCCTACGCCTTCTGCTAATCTAAATCAGTTACCTTTGAAAAAACACACCCATTTCCATGAACTGATTACCAGCAATAGGCAAGGCGATGCAGAAGTCCAGATACCGAGTTGTTAGGCAGGTGGGATGGTCCTGTGATAGGGATATTTCTGTCACACTTGAGTTTGATGACGAACTTTGAATGATTTTAATTTCACCGTCACAGTCTAGGCACATTCAGCTAAGCAAATCACAGCCAAAAATGTTCAGTCATGGCTGCTATGCTGCTCACCGCCAAAGACACTTGGTGTCTGACTTGAGGTCAGTGATTTTCAGATGTTTCTTAAACTGCCCCTGAAGGATGGCTCTGTGCATGTGTTTGGGCACCCAAAAGAATTAATCATGTTTGAAAAACCTGGGTCACAACGATATGGCAGAAGGAGCTTGCTAATAAGGTCATCAGATGAAGAAGAGTGAGGATTTCACTATGTTTTACAGAAAGGACTTAAGAGCATGAGGGATGCTTAAAGCTTGACGGGCGCTGAATTTCTGTAAGGTGAAAGGGGAATAAAAAGGGAATAAAAAGGGGAAAATGGTGATGGTGTGTAGTGATGTATATACATCACTACAAATACTGTAGTGAAGTATACAAGCCTAACATCTTACTTAGACTTCAGAACATTTCTAGTAGAGCAATGCTGTTGATGGATGTACTTTCATATAATATTAGCTGTCAGAAGTCCTACCTAGAAATAATTTGAATGGCCAAGGAGCCTCTGGTCAGTATTGCTTATTTCATTGGGGCAAAGTACGCAGAAAATTGACTTTGGCTGTGAGAAACTGAGTCTGTTTAAAGGGAGTTTGCTACACTTTTGAAAGAAAGTTTAGAAGAAACCTGTCTGGAGAGAGGCAAGGTAAAAAGAGAAGCAAGAAAGCAAGGAAGTGTGATGAGATAGCTCTGAGCAGAGAAAGCTGGTCTTTTTCTACTCTATAATTTAGCAGTGTGTTTTTAGAAAGTTAGCTCGCTCTCACTGATGTTTTTGAAAGCTCTGCTCAAAACAGATTGTACTTTGCCATAGATTAATTGAATCAATTTACAGCCTCTTTTCTCTAATGAGTGACATACATTAAATTATAATTTGCCTAGTCTTGACCAGAATTTGAGAAGTTTCTGATGTTTTCAGATACTGTTAAATACTAGGTTTCACTAGCTATCATGTAACATTAGGTATCAAACACTACACTTTTTTACATCTGTCATGCCCCATTTGCTATCTAGTCACAGCCATAATTTTGCTGTTCTTCAGCAGACACAAAGTTGTAATTAAAAACTACAGAGCTGTTTGAAGGGCTTAGTAGAATTGTACTCACTGGGGATGTCCTCAGGGCCCACAGCTGAAATGTAGTTACCAGCCAGAAATTCAGCATACTAATGGGGATAGGGCTCCAGCTCTCCACGTCCATCCCACCTGAACTCTGAGCCTTGATTTATTCACTCTAGGGCTTCTAACTCATTCTAACCAAAGCACTGCTTCACTCATGCATTAGACAGGTAATTGCTCTAACGTACCTCCAAATATTGTCATGATTAAATAAATGATTAATGATGAATTGAATACATAAGCTTAATACAAAATGCCATCAAAATTACAAGAGCTTATGCAGTGATGTTGAGAAGAAACCGCTGAAGGTTATATATTACATATATGCGAAAACTGTGAAATCTAGGAACGCCCTATTTTCTTGACAGAAAGTATGTGAATATCAGCACATTTCACCCAGTGTATGGGATCAGGTGTGTGACTGTATTGTGCTTGGGAATACCAGCATATCCTCCCAACTGTTATTACTTATAAGGCACTGTGAGTATGCCTACCACTTTGCAAACACGTGAAAGACAAGGCTGCTGCTCCAGGGACTGTGGATCTTGACTCACATAAAACACAAAGGCTAATAGTTCAAATGCATATGAGAGTAAAGAACAAGTGATGTCTTCGGGGCAAGGTTGGTAATAGACAGCTTCAGGAAAGAGTTGGGCTTTAAGGCTGTTCTGTGTAGACTCTGGTTTTCCTTCGTAAGATAAATAATGAAGACCTAATTTTATTTTAATTACTTTAGATATTTCCAGAATGACAAAAATCCTGGAGTTTATGAAGACCTTAGCATTCACACATTGTATGTTCTTGCACTCTAATTTGAACTCATGGATGTTTGTTTTGCAAAAATAGCCTGTAATGAATAACACTCATTATGCACAATAACCTAACCACCGCTAACAAACAAAAAAACATGTGAAAATGTTTTCATACCTAATCTGTATTTGCCCTTGTATACTTGGTCCCTCTGCTGTTGTCCTCTCGATTTTAGTAATGACACCACTTTGGTGAGTGAAGGAACTCATGGGCTCTTTCTGGGTAGGTTGATACTTGTTGAGACATTTAAAAAAAAAAAAAAAGGGTATTTTTTGAAGGAGAAAAATCTTCAAAACCTTTTTGCTATCTCAAAATGAAACTGAAAAGGGTACAAATCCGTAACTGTTTTTCAGACAGCCAGCATTTCAGGACAATCTTGAGGGTGCCAGGCTGTTCGGCGTTAAGATTTGTGAGGACCTGAAGTAAAGGCTCCTTTATCGTGCCCCTGATCTCCTTAGTTTTCTGGACTTTCTGGAAGACCTGTCAGAGTTGGACAGGAATAGATGGTGAATGGAGAGAGGCTGAGGGCCTCACTCGGGGTGAGGTGCTCACGGGGAAGTTCCTCGTGCACTCTGCGTGCCCTTCTTCCCTGTGGAAAACCTCCATCAGCGCCAGGGAGGGCTGCGGAGTGGGCTGACACCCCAGTCCCCGGGAGCCGTAGGGCTGGCAGTCACAGGGACCGAGATACCACGACTGAAATACCCTGTGCACCTGTGAAACGACGTGCTCAGTCGGCAGGGCACCTGCCCAGCCCCTTCTTCCCACACCTCGTGGTGGTCGCCATCCCTCCCGCCTCCCACAGCCCAGGCGAGGCTACCGGCCGCTGCCTACTCCCGCGCTGCTCTCCCTGCTCGGCAGGGAAAGGCGGAGGCGTCCGACGCCGCCAAGTCCCCCCTCTCGAA
>NW_010531305.1:24262-32508 GCF_000687285.1 Phaethon lepturus | reverse complement strand
CCTCTCCCCGCCGGGCGCCGGTCTTCATGCTGTTTATAAAGCTTAACATTAACTTTTCTAATTATGCAATAATTCATCTGCACCAATATTTTCTCTCTCGAAGGCCGGACGTTTGTAACAGTGTATTTTAGCAGCAGCGAACCCCTTCTCTTTGCACGGTCGCAACCACCACACTTCCTGCCAAAAGCGCTGGGGAAGCCAGGGCGTTCAGCGGAACGGATGAGCTCGAAAGACGAGCTAATGCGTTTGCAGGCAGGTGACAGGGTATGCACATTAACACGCACGAGGTATTCATTAGGAAATTGCTGAAGCATTTCCCTTTCTATGTGCTTCAGCGCAGGTGGATGAAAATTAGACTTATAAACTAGAAGGAAACTACAAATTAAGAGGGATATTGCATTAGCCCCAGAGAGGACGTTAAATCCCTCACAGCCCAAGCTTGGAGTAAACGAACTCCAAAGAGAAATTCAGCGCTTTGGTTCCTGTCCACAGCAGAGATATTTCCCCTCTGGACAGTTTCAACCCTTGTGATTGCATCAACTGATGCCCAGCAGGAGATGGGCTGGCACTAGGGGGTTTATTTCACCTAGTGTATCAATCAAACCTGTACCACATACTAGTACATGACATCAAAACCTGAGTGAGAGTTGAACAAGCACTGGGAACAGCAAGAAACAAAACAGCTCCGGCCACATTTTTAGCATATGAACAATTAGAAGTAGCATAGCTGCCTTAGTAAGAAAAAACTAAATTCTTCAAGAGGAATTTGTTGCCACAGAGGCAGCATTAAACAAGCTTGAATGAGCATGTCTGCTTTCCATTTCAATATATGCCGTAAGATTTCGGTATACGTTGTCAGTTTATCTTCTGCCCTCAGTCGAAGAACTGTAGGAAACCCCTCATGTGTTGGATAAAACCATATTTCAAGGAAGAGTCAAGTGCTACATATTTTGGATTAGAGTGATAACCATGCTGAATATCAGTACACATACAGCAAGCAGGCAAGAAATTCTACCTTCAGAGGAAGAGGACAGACACCTCTAAGCATTACAGCCAAGAACAGGAGAGAGAAATCGTAATAGCCTTGGACAATATAAGAGGTGGCGATAACCTGGAGGGATGATATTGTTAATATGATGTTCTCTGTACATAAGAGGAGATGTATAACAAACAGCTGAGACCTGGTTTCTGTGAGAGTCTGTTTCACAATTTAGGTAGGAAGTAAAGAAAGAAGGTAATACCACCATCTTCACAACTTTTACACGCAGGATTAAAGAAAACCTAGTGCTCACAGAACCGCCCATACAGATAAAACATGACAGTGCTTATTCTGATACAAAGAAAATCTCCTTTTACAGAGTCTTACTTCATGATTACACCAGTTACCTGAGGAAAAAAGGCATCTGTAAATGCACAAGTATATTTAGAAGCCGCTGCTCAGTCTCCACCACATGCAGCGGAGAGGTTAGACGCCAGAGAGACTCAGATCTCTGACGAGTCCAGTGAAAATTGGCAGCAGGCTTTAATGCCCCCACTGAGGGAAAAGCAAGAAGTCAGCTGTTATCCAGCAGCAGCTGCCTGGCCAAAAGCACACATGTACTGGCCAGCCGATCACCCCGCACGCTGCTCTGCCCGGGCAGCAGGTCAGAGAGGGAGCCTGAGAAATGAGGGGGTGGGAGGGCGAGGAGAGCTGGGACAAGAGAGGGATCGCAGGGTGCTGCAAAAAGGCATAACAGACAGGCTTGGGAGGTGCCGGGACATTGAATAAAAATTAGTGGGAAACCAGATTTTACTGGTTTTGTTCCTTCAGGAACAATCTGTTATTTAAGAAAGAACACTTCATACTCAACTCTACACTTTATACTCAACTCTGTCCTAAGGTACTGTATTTAGTGTGGAGTATCAGCTTCCCTCCACTGCACATCAGTTATATTTCACTTTTCAGCTGAATGACCACAACACCTACATGGTTATAGAATATTTTTCTCCTTCTCTGAGGCTGCACTAGCAAGTCTGGACAGATAATATCACACATTAAGCCATTTTCTCTTGCATTCACAGCACTGCTAGATGACAGTAATGCCATTAGCTTCCTACTGAAGGGCATTAGCTATTGTTGACCCATGGAAAAGCTCTCCTTTGCTTTTCACAAACAGTATAAAGAGTAAAACAAGCAAAACCAACATTGGAAATATATCAGATATCATAATCATGCACTTCAAGGGAAATCTAAACTGCCCTTAATTCTCCTAAAGGGCAAATTCCTTCAGCAAGCAACTTATGCTGAAACTGCAGCATCAAAAGTAAGTGTCGGTCTCTTTAATGGCTTTGGCAGAAGAGTATAATTTGAAGGGGTGTAACAACAAACAGCTGGATTGATGCCGTGAGGTGCTGAGCACAGGCTGTGCCTTAATGTAGGAACTAATTTATCCAGTTGCTTACTCTTACTCAAGTAAATGGTCTCCCTGGACTCAAACTGCAATTAAGCACGTTTCAGTGTTTAATTGGATGGGAGCAGAATGCCAGGCACTTTGTGGGACTGAGCCCTCTGAGAGTATCTTGTAAGTCCACCAGACACAAACAAAATTTGTAACTCGCTAAGAATAAAAGGTTAACCCTCATTCTTTCTCTCTCCAAACCTGCTTCTAAGCCAAAAACTACCCTGATTCTACTCCTAGTCCCTTCTAGTTAAAAAGTCACACCTACTTTTTTTTAATCCTGATGGGGAAAGCAGGAAAGGTCTTCATAACAAATTGTGAGACTCTCTTAGCTCTAAGAAAGTATGTGTTTTCTGTGGACAAGATAGGCTTCATCAAGATGGATTTCTTTTTGTGTTAGCCAGAGTCTCTGCCATCATGTATCCTTAAGGGTATGTGCAAAACACTTCCCATTTTCCCAAGGTCTCAGCTAGAGCACTTCTTTGTGTGTTTTGTGTTAAGCAGGCAGAGAAACTGGAGAAAGCACTGAGAAAAACCAGAAAAATTATCACAGATATAAAAGAATGGACTATGGAGAAAGACTGAAAGGTTTCCCCTAGCAGCAAATAGCCTGGGAGGGGGGTAGGGTGGTAAGATGGTGTATTGGAATAGTGTTCAAATATGTACAAAGTTGTTATAAAAAGAGGATACTGAACAGTTGTTCTCCATGTGCAACAAAGGTAAGACAAAAAAGTCACTCTCAGTTTACAAACCAGCTTGAGTAGCTATTAAGCAGCATTTCTAACTATGAGGCTAGGACAAGATACCTCAGAAAGCAAAGAAATCTCCTTTACTGCAGGATGCTTATAAAAGGCTATACAAACATCAGTCAGTAACAATCTATGTATAGACACTATCCTGCCTCAGAACAACGGGAACAGACTAGATCGCCTGTGGTCCCAATTTTCTAGAATTCTGCACATCAGCATCTTCTGACTTCTTCTAACTTGCAAACCACCTAACTTGAACATCCAGAGACATAACCTGTAATTACTGAGCTGGCATTATAGGAGAGGAAGAGCCTTTGTGTTTGTGCTGCACTTGGTTGTATTGCTTGATTGATACAGAATGGTCAGCTGCATTTTATTTATTGCTTGCTGTGAGTAAGAAATCCACATTCACTGTTCCAGCATATTTTGCTCAGACAGGATATTGCTGCCAAACAGCGGCAACGGTCTTGTCTGAAGAAATTCTCAGGGAAGAACCCCCTGTTTTGCATCCCTGGAGTTAGACTCACTATTATTATAGATAATGCTATAGTTATTGAATATGGCTTCCTCACATACTGGCTAGTATAAAAAAACATTTATTTTGGTACAGACATGCCAAGCTATTATTAAAAAAGTCCTAATGAGACACATTTTGCCAATTAAGAAATTTAGCATTTTAATGGCAGCTCTACATCATTTAGTTCCCCCAATGCAGCAGACAAGCTTTGATCCAAACACTACACTCTATCTGATCACAAGTCAAGCTGAAAGAAATAGTCTACTCAGGTATTTTGTTTCACCATGTCAGAGAAAGGCCATAGTAGGATTCTTCCAACCATCTCTGAACAGTCAGACATGTAGCTATATTTACTGAGTGAATAAACTGCCAGAAATTAACTAAGGCATTTTTGCAAGGAAGATGTCCCTAATAAAACCATTAGCAAGTCTGACTGAGGGAATTCAAAGACAGATAAATGAAAGCTCCTATTGTTATAAATTTCCAAAATGCTTTTCCATTATGGACATAGTTGCTAAACGTTTCCAGAATTCAGTGCTGAAACTTCACAGGATCCATATTCTAATGGTCCAGAATACACAAAACTGCATTGTAAAAACCAATAATGTGATAGACTACTACTGTCGTATCAGAAAATCTTATTATGTGAGCATTCTGACATCCATATAAAATGAAACATAGTATAATGGGGAATAATTGAGCTCATTCTACTTACCCACTCACTATATGCTCTTTATTATTTTCTGACTGCAAACACAGCTATTGGAATGGGAGGGGGAAGGAGAGAAGAAGAAATGACAGTCTATCCATATGACCATTTTGTCATTCTAGTTTTAAAATAGAGGCAGTTAGGAACAGAACATATACATTAAGTGTTAGTTTTTGATACAGTAACATATAAAAAAGCCCTTCTGGATCACCTGCAAAATTAATGCTTTGCTGTTAACAGCCTACAACTGATTGTTATTGCTAAAGGTTTTAATAAACATGTTTTGTCAGTAATAAAATTTGAAGACAGCTCTGCCAAATTGAGAAGTATCAAAATGCTCGTAAGGAAAGGATAATTATCACTACTTACCAATTCCATACTTTGCCCTGTAATACTCTTTAGTGAATTCATCACAATCACAGAGTATTATCTTCCTTCCCCAAACATTAATTATTGCCCCTATTTTCAGGTCGCTGTCTCTGTAAAATTCCTGATGCACTGCTCCTGTCTAATAAAAGGGGGAACATTTATACAGCAGCTCTGTAAATCTCAGAATCTCACAACCTTTCTTAAAATCTAGGTCATTTAGTGCATGTGATTTAAAATATTACCTTCCTAGACCATTTGCAGGTATTTTTCACCTCACTAACCCCACTTTCATGAACATGGAATTTACATATAGTCAATCTCAGAAGTTTGAGCTATTCTCCAGTGGCAACACAATTTTATAAATAGCTCTCTTTGTTGTAGAGGATAACGACCACAGAAATTACAACAGCTACTATAAAGACATTCAACAGTGGGAAGCATTCAATAATATCTGACCTTACGATTGTCCAGAATGTAACGGCCGCTGTTTCCTGCTAACTTTCCAAACACATTGAGAACAGTGCGACTGGTGATTGTGCCGGGCTGATATAGCCCAGCGGGAGCATACTGCAAGGAAAGAGACCGGCTCTTAAGAAGTTAATGGTGAAGAAAGAGAACTCAGTTACCTTAGAACTAGCAGGTTTTTTAAGAGACATACTGCTATTGTAGTATTTTCTTGGGAGAATTTTTAGTAAATTCTAGGTAAGATTATGCTACCGAACCTAAAAGCCAGTGTATACGTCAAAAAACAGTATGTATGCCAGAAGAAGCATTCAGAATCTTACTGTGTAACCAAGAGTAAAGTCTCCTTCTTCTTGGAAGCAAGCAGAAAGCAAAGGTTAGCACATCCAAAGCAGCACATCCCTGTCAACATCTGCTCTAAAGGCTATTATTTTGATTGGTAAAAATTATTAAAACATGCAAAAGAACCACTCAGCATTGATCCGACTGTGCTAACCACTGCACAAATACAGGAGATTCAAGTCAGCATGATTCTATTGGCAAAATTGTTAGTATTTTTGTTTCTATTTTAAGTTTCAAAATTACAACAGTAATTTATCCCAGTAATATCAAACTTAATACACAAACACATTGCCTTCTTTAAAATTATGAACAAACTGCTGATGCAGGGTAAGCAAAGTGGGTTATTTTGTCATACTACCTTCCCTGACACCCCAACTTTTGACTGATCTCCTCTGCTGTCCTTCTCAAAATTTCCACTGAATTCAGAGGAAGAAGCCAGCCCTTAAAATTGCAACATGCACTTCAATGGTAGAGGGGGTTTGTTAACCTACAGTCACTGCTAAATCAGCACCTCAGAACACAGGATACACAAGGTGAGGAAAGTGCAATGTTTTGCTGTTAGGTTTTTACTATAAAATCTCATGTACATCTCCGGCATCACAAATAGATTACCAGTATTAGAAGGAAAGAAGGGAAAAGATTACCCAGTATTTTACTCCATCTGTGGGTTGACGTTATTCTATCATCAGGATCTATCTGGAGTGATACAGAAGTGTATCCAGCTCATTAATTTTCTAATCATAGTAAGTTACAGAGGACTCAAACCGCTTGAAGATTTGTCTGAGAAAAGCCTTCTCAAATAAGCACCTGATTAATGCCTGACAAAGCTTATTCATGGATTCCTATTAATTTTAACTAGCTTTACATAAGGTCCCAAATCTAGGAACTCAATTTTAAGAAATCACTTTGGACTTGCTGCAAAGAAGTGGTGTTATGGAATACTAAAACTGGACTTTTCCAAAGGTTCCAAATATAAGTCATATGGATCAAATCTGAATTCACCTCAGCTTTACATTAGTTTTTCTATTAATTTCCTGGACTTCCATTACTGCAGAGCTTTATTAATACATTTACCTTAATACAATAATATGGGAAAAAGGAAATCATAGGATATCTTTCTGTCTAAATTCTCTCACATTTTAATTTAAGCATGACAAGCCTAAACTTATTTTTTCCATCATTTATTAAGTTATTATATGAGTATGTGTGCAAAAGCTAAATCATGCAATTATGATTAATACTCTGATAACATTCTAAATATCATTACGATCCTAATGCAGGATTTTCAAAACAAGGCATTTAATATTTCTTAATTAGTGGAAGAATTTGAAATAAGATGAAATTTTCATTCCTCACCTTTGGAAGCTTATCTCTTCTGAGGAAAAGTGGAACTGCATCTCGGCCTGAGTTTACTGGTACAATTTCCTTTATGTCAATAGTATCATCAGACAAATAATAGTGCAGAACAAGTTCCCGTGGGTCGTGAAACATGGATTCTGGGTCATCCCACACACAGTAAAAACGTAAAACATGTCCATCATGCTCCAGAAACTGTTTCAAAGTGTCAATGCGCTCATAAGGGCGCAATGGCTTCATGCTATCCAGAATCTGCAGATAAAGGAGAAATTAAGAGAAACACCTTTTTAATTATTTGCTCTGAAAAACAGGATACCAAACTGCAGGGTACCATCTAATCTTAGAACATGCTTTCAGGATTTTCAAATAACACCACACAATTACAATACATGAAAAGCTATTTATGCCATTACCAAAAAACTATGTAGAGGGTTGCTGTGCCCTCAGAAAATATAATAAAGCAATTTTGGATTGGTTTTGATCCTTGTTTTTCTTGCAATAAGGTCCTTCAGATCAGAGAATCATTAAATTATTTATAGTACAGCTCACAGTTTCAACAAATTGCCCATGGTAATCAGATGACTACAACTCCAAATAGCATCATGCTGCCTGATTTACTTCCTTGAAAATTATTTTTTTATAGAGGATGTGGTATAAAGAATTAATTCTTTCTTTTCCCTTTGGTGTTTTCTTTCTCTTAGCTTTAAAACATAGTTAATCAACTTTTGATTCACGTCATACAGTTGGCAGGTACTGGATATGTATGTTCTCCTCTAATATACACCCACGGATCTGAAAAGGAATAGCAATTTTCCAACTAACGATATATTCCAGCTGATGTGATCTATGACAACATGCTATCTACAGTCATGGTTGCTGCAAAACCAGTAGCACTGCATTAAATCGGATCCCAGGATGATAATCCAATCCAAGGATTGCATTTACATACTGTCAGTTACAGTCACATATATAAACGATGACCTGAACAGGGTGTTTCTCCTAAGTCAAATTCCACCATGTCCAAAACGGGCTTCTAACCTGCAAAATTCTACAGAATTGCTTCCAAAGGAGAATGGTGACAGACATCAGTGAGACAACATAAGCTGAGCTGTCTGAATAGAAAGAACTGTTGACTATGGACAGTTTATATCATTGTCCAAATTCCTATTTATCCACTGATACATGTTCTGGCCTTAAAAATCTGAGAGGAAAAAGGCCCATTCTTTCAGAGCATCAAATCCTAAAATAAGGAGAGCAGAACTAAGGTTTGCCTGCTGATGTCCTTGCTGATCTGCAGCACTCTT
>NW_010531305.1:15555-24231 GCF_000687285.1 Phaethon lepturus | reverse complement strand
GCAGATCTCTTTCCATTTCAGGCATCATCATGCTCATATGCATGGTATTCACCATCCCAGTACTCTCTTTCCTCCTTCCTGACCCTTGAAGATGCAATGAGCAACCAAACACAGCCAGAGAGCCAGATAACGTCATCATCCATGGGACATAACCTCCAACAATACAGAAATATGAATCTAAAAGTCTGGCTACATTTTTCATTGGTCTCGTTTTTGATCTCATCGTATTCCTTCCTTTTCTCTGTACCCTTATTTTCTGGCCATCTGCACTATTATGATTCTGGTGCAAACTGATGTGACTTTGTTCAAAGCAACCCAGAGCAATCCACTCTTAATAAATTAAAAAAAAAATACCTTCCACAAATTAGTCACAGGAAAGTGAGAGCATAAAGCAGCCAGAATTTTCTAGAATACTTTATTGCAATTTCTCAGCCACTGAGAATATTGAGACATATATTTCAGTATTTTTCAGTCTTCTGATGCTCTTATTTCTCAAATACCTTTTTCCCCTCTCTATTCTCTTTAGACACACATATGAACAATAGTTGAATGTTTTGCTTATTGTTTTTACCAAAAAAAAAAAAAAAAAAAGATTATGTAGTACCATATATAATGTTGACATGGTCTGCCAATATCAAGACAACTCAGCATGTATTAATACAGACCTGTTAAATACAAGGCCTGAGTAAGGGAAGAGCAACCCATGGCCAGCCTGAGTCACCACCATGCAGAACCAGGAGAATTACTACAAATAGTAGTTTTCACTGGGGGACTGCAAAAAAGCCTGAAAACGTGAATGAAGTGAAGCCTACGTGTTGGCCTGAGAGTGGCCTCAAAAATATCGAAATGGTCCCACACAAGCCAGTCATAATTACCTTCTATTTTTGCTGCTGAGAACTGCAGCAGTTTTCTCAATACGAGGATTAAGTTGAATACATGGAGTATTTGTTGCTTTCAGAGTACTACACTGGATCTATCACAACAGGCTGCATATCACGGGCCAATAGTTCTAGCAGAGTCAGGTCAATAAAAAAATAGTGCTATCTGCACTTTTATTAATCAAGAAAAACAGAAGTGAAAGAAACTGTCATTATCTCCTACAGAAAACATCACTCCCACTACTATTCCTAGAGGAAAGACCCTAAATCCTGCAAAGAGGAATCCACGTAGCATTTACGAGCTGCGAGTCAGATTTTTGGAAGAGGTGTGTTATGTGTTCCCATGTACTCATGAAAGAGGGAACTGCATTCAAATAAAACCTCACAAGTCTTAAAACTCCAGACTGCTAGGTTCTGTGTGGCAGCAGAATTTGCTTTACACATGCAAAGAGATGTTAATAACGTGGGGTAGAGATGAAAGATGACATATGAATAGACCAAGTAAGTGAGTCTGCAGGAAGCCATGGATGTGCTTGAACTACAATTCCAGTTAGATCTTCCTTCAAACACTTTAAAAGTATTTATTACCATTAAATTAGCTCAAGCAAAATCATAAGTAGAACTTATAATGGGTCCATTTTTTTTCTTTTCAGTTTAATATGGAAAGGTTTATTTTATTTTTACCAATTAATTTTGTCTTCAAAAGGTGTGTGAACACATCAGGAGAAAATCAGTTCTATTTGGGACTTCGCTATGTTAGTACAATGAGCCATAGAGTAAAATTTTAAAAAGCAAGTTTTCTCTTGTGATTCATTATGTTGAAACAGTTACCTCTACATACTTTCTATTTGCTATTAGAGAAATATTTTATATAATGCATATTACTAATAGCAATGGCACTTTTATTAAAATCAAGTTTTCACTACTACTGCCTCATCTGACCTTTTGCCGCTCTTTTGTGTACGGGTCATCTGGACGACCTGTGGGAGGATTTAACCTAACGCCCATCTTCCTCAGGAAATTTTTTGTAAATTGGTCACAATCTATAATCTTATATCTTCGGGCATAAAGTATTACTTCTATGTTGATATTGAAATGATCTATAGTATAGAACTGATCTTCATGAGGAGGTGGAAGTGGAATCCGATGCCGTCGAACAATAGTTCCTGTAAAAGAATTAGAAGAAATTCATAGATAGAATATCCTTTTCTCTAAGGATCACTTTACAGACTTGCTAATTTTCTATGCTGATATGACCAAAATAGATGAAGCCATATGGGACAAACAAAATTATCCTTCATTCAGCAAAAGAATCCTTTTCATTAACAACAATACTTGATGCTGATTGTCTTCTAGAACCTGAAGTTCTATTACCACCAATATCAATTACCACCTTCTGGAGCAAGCAGGAAACCACTGGAATAAATCCCCACATGTTGCTGCAAATGTAACAGGTTAGAATTTTTTCAGTAAGAATAGCAAAGACACTGCTCTCATTAAGATAAGAGATGACTTTTTCACTTTTTCTGAGAAGCAAAGCAGTACTCACTAGTACCATTAATTTTTCTTTAAAAAAAAACCCACACACCGAAAGTTGTGCAAAAAGACATGTGGCAGCAGTGTATGAGAGGGACTAGATTTGTCTATGCTCTACAGGGTGAGAACCATATATAGCTAAGGTTAGAGAAAAAAAACGCCCTATCAAAGGCAAAAGTGTGGTCTATCAAACATGGAAGCAGGTGCATTCAACTGAGATTCCTAAAGAAGCAAACTGAAAGTAGAGACAACTGAGAAGAGTTGGGCTGATTGCTGGGCTGCAGTAGAGAAATTTAAATATTGATCCATCTCTGAAATACAGAGCCAGGAACTCATAACCCATAATCTAACAGCAACACTATCAAAAGACAGGGAAAATAAAAGAAAGAAAAAAAGAAAAAAAAGAGATATTTTTAACTTTGTTAAAGTAAGTACACACTTAAGTTTTCTCTTTGATAGTCTTTAAATGAAAGGACTGTAATTCTGGGAGCATTGTATCTGTTTACATTTACCATATTAAAAAAGAAGGAATCTGCTGTTGGTCTGTCAGCTGAAAACTCACAAATACATTGATGTATTTGCTTCAAAAGTACTTACTGATGATGATTAAGAGACCATTTCTCATACGGAAAGGTTGACAGGGCTGGGTCTGTTCAGCCTGGAGCAGAGATGGCTCAGGAGGGGATCTAATCAATGTTTATAAATACCTGATGGGAGGGAATAAAGAAGACGGAGCCAGGCTCTTTGTGGTGCCCACTGACAGGACAAGAGGCAATGGGCACAAATTAAAAGATACAAATTCCATCTGAAGGCAAGAGAACGCTTTTTTACTGTGAGGGTGATGAAACATTGGAACAGGCTGTCCCAAAAGGTTGTAGAGTCTCCATCCTCAGAGATGCTTAAAACCCAACTGGACATGGCCCTGGGCATCTGGCTTTAGCTGATCCTGCTTTGAGCAGTGGGGTTGGACTAGACAATCTTAAGATATCCCTTCCAACCTTGACAATTCTGTGATACTACAAGTATTTTAGAAATAACATATAAGCTACGCCTCAGTAGGTTAAACAAATCAAAGTAAGGTACGCAGCTGCATGTATGACAAGCTATGATTTATTCTGAGTGAAGTTAGAGCTCACAAAGAACAGCATATTGGCAAAGCTGGGACTAAACACTTTTTTTCAACGTTATGAGGGAACAAAAAGGACAACAGTGAAAGTTTTGCCACATCAATACCTCAGTAGAGTTGTGTGAAAACATGCTGCAGAGTAAAAAGATGGGCCAGTCTTCAACCTCAGACCCTTTGCTGCACTTACAACACACACCTCTGTAACACCAGCTTTATAATGTGGATACCCACTGGTTAAGACCAGACAGAAATCACCAGCCCATACTATTATAACAATTCCCTGCCACCATAGGTTCCAAACTACTTTAAAATTACAGTACTTCTAAAAGGTGCAACTTTAAGACAACTACAGTAAACACAGAAAAATTCCGAAACTAAAAATGGTTCCAGTACTAAACCACTACTATAATAATAGTCTACTAGACACAATTATCTAAAAGGTCTGTCTCATTATCTCCCACTATAGAGCTGGATCTCTTTCCAGTGCCCTTCAGCTGTGCATCTGGTAGTGTTTCCCACTGAGCCCCGTTTGATGATTTTCCAGCACTGCTATTTTATTATGGGTGTAGGTGGGGGTGGAGGACAGCCTGGGGAGAGAGAGGTTGAAGAGGGGCAGAGGATGAGGGAGAAAGATGTCGCTGTGTGGTTTTGTTTGGTGTTTGAATGGCTTTATTTCTGAGTTAGTCCATAGCAATTTTTTATTGTTCACTTTATTTCCCTAAGGACTAATCTGTATGAAATACTTTCCACTACTACATTATCAATCAGAGTTGTTTGTTAAATTCTAACATCTACAGTGAAAACATACCCTTAATTTTTCAGGGGAATAAAGCAACAAGACAGATTTACTTTACATTCCCAATAAAATAATTATTTAAGACCCGTTCAGCATCCTGATGTTTCACATGTACCAAATCCAGCATTCTGGTTATTAATCTTTGATCGTAAAATAAATTTGAACCTCTATCTGCTTAAACATGCTTATACACATATTTAAGATGTATCCTCATGGAAATATTAGTTAGAAAACATGGTAATTAGCACATTTTAACACAATGCAAAACTGCATCACATTATCATTAGCAAAACCGCATACTTTAAAAACGTTACCTCATTTTGGCTTATCTTTGGGTCACTCTACTAAAATCAACAGATAATGTGCTAAGTCAGAACAGTCCTCCACATAAATGCAAATCCTATTGAATTATCAGTTTAGTGAAAACATAATGGTTCTAATACGAGGTGGTTTTTGAGGGTATATTCACCTCAGAACCGGTGAATAAGCCTTCAGCTAGTTTTTTATATCACTTTTCAAAGTATAATACACATGCCCATTTTATTCTGAGGGATAAGAATTTCTTTCCTAACAGAAAATGTCTTGTAAAGATAATATCTGTAGCAATCCTTTGCTTTTATTAGGTATCACTGTTATATTGTTGAATTTGAAATTTAAAAAAAACTGATCAGCTGAGGTTAGGTCTCAGCATTTTTTAAATTGTCCTTTCTTCTGGAAAATAATTATATTTCTACTTCTAGAATTTTGCTACAAGTTGTCATAGGAGGATCTGAGCATGTGTAATGCTCAGGTTGCTCAGGACAGATGGCTATTCTTTATGTTTCTTTTATCTTTTTTCAGTTTATTGAACAGGCTATCCTACTGCACCACCAAGCATTATTTTAAATATTTGTATCTGGTCAGACTAAAGCTCTCCTCTATTGTGCTCTTGTAAAGGGACTTGGAGTACTGCTTTTCTCTGACAGTGGTGGTGGCATCAAGCTCCCACTGCATAATTGGTAGCATATTTTCTTTTCTCTCAGGGCTTCTGATTATTTGGCAGCTACAGCAGCAGCTTAAGGAGACATTAATAGTAGTAAAGGCCTTTTGACTGTGAGGCAGCTCATGATGCTGGGCAGCAAATGATTTGGTCTCTGCTACTACACTACTCTGCAGAAGAAATAAAGTGGTATCAAGAACTTCGTCAGCACAGCTTTCTGACTCCCTCTGCACTACTCAAGAGTGCATTATAGAGGGAAGAGGAATGAGTAACACCTGGAGTTTGTACACTCTTTGCTGCACAGCAAGGAGAAGAAGCAACCATTAGTATTCCTGCAATACAAAGAGTTCACCCCAATAAACAAGGGGGCTTCTTACATTCACTTATTTACCCATCGCAAAACATAGCAAGGTCATGATTTGGCCACCATCAAGTATGGCAAAATCACAAGTATGTCAAGGCCTCAGGGGAGGTCTTAAACTCTTAGATAATCAGTTATATTGGAGGAGCTGACTGCAACTTCACTTTCCCGCTTGTACTTTCCTCTTCAGCCAGCCAGCCTTGGGAACCCAGCCAGCAGGCAGCTCCACTCTCTGTTTCAGCTGGCTGACCTTGGGGAAACCAGCCAACTGCTCCACTCTGCTCTGGCTTGCAGGGCCTGGATTGCACTGGAAGCTACAGTCAAGCCCATGGGACATAAATGACCTTTTGATAAGACAGTATCAGCCAGACACAGCCCTGTTAACTGGGAATTAGATCTACAAAACACTTGCACTGCCATATCTAGCCTGGCTCTCTATAGCAGAGTTTCTTTTTATATGGGAAGAGTAATTAGCATTCTGGCTCTGGAAGAACACAGTGGAGTTTGTTATGTGGTGGAGTTTACTGTCCTTCTCTTCACTCTGTAGTCCCTTATCTTTAGTTAATTTTTGTGCACTGATTGTCCTGGTATTTTTTGCTTTGATTCTGGTTTCTCAAGTTCAGGTTGGCCTCTGCATTCCTTCGTGCTTTGCATCGCATTTCTCTGTTTGCACAGATTTCTTCTAATGCTTCTAATATTTTCCAAAGTTCAAGCTATAGCAAGGCAGTTCCCAAAATGAAATTAAGTTTAAATTTCAGTTATTTGGTAGCAACCTTATCTGTCCAAATTCATGTCCAAGTACAGCAGCCAATTCCATAATGCACTTTTTAAAAGTCACTGAAATACATTTCCCATAGATCATTTACTGTGTCACTATGAAATTTTGATCAATGGTAAAAGCACATTTTTGGGCTTTTTGGTTTTCCAAAGCCAATTTGTTTTACTTTTGTAAAATCATAATCCAAGTTAGAAATTCTTCTAACTTCTTTGACAGCTGTTCCTTCACCAAATCTTCCTGCAGTCCATAAGCCTCTCCAAGTGTTTTTTTTTCCTGCAAAGCCACAAGTGCTACCCACAGTGGAGAGGACAGTGGGAAACTACAATATTTCTCAGATCCCACCATGCCCAGGGACACCCATTCAGGCCATGAAGCTCTCATTTGTGGGTTACGGCACAAGCACTGGTAATCCCATGGCCTCAAGTCATTAACCAGCCACGCTAGGGAGATCTACCTTTGATCTACCCTACCACCTGCCTTTGATCTACGCCACCACCGCTATATCTACTCTGCAAGAAGACTCCTGAGAACAGCCATTTGAGCTGTCTATCCTACATCTTTTCTGCCAGGGTAAACATCCAAGGTAAAGTCACCACCACCTTCTGCCTTCAACAGTTCAATTCCACTTTTTCCATCATGTTTTTTTGCTGTTCCTCCTTTACACAACCCCCTTCCTGCCACTGCAACTCTACAACTGTTCACACAGACTGAGCCTATCCTGCTCCTGATGTTCCCACACTTCTTTCTTCACTCACATCCCCACACCTGTGCTCTTTTGTTCAGTGCAGTTTGCCTTTCAACAACCTGAGTTCTCCTACAGTTGAACTCTCTTCTACAAACCCCATGTCTTTTAATTAACTAAACCACTGTATTTCAGCAGATGTGCAGAGGACAGCATTATCATTAAGATCCTGAACTTCAGTTCAGCTCAGTTCTCCATCCTGTTAACAACCTTTTCTGCATGATCATGGGAAAGATTTTCATTCCTCTGTGCTTCAGTTTACCAGCTTCACAATGCAGACAGTTATGCTTCTGTTCTCAAGCTTACAAATTCCCAGTCAGGGCAGGGAATTTGAATAATATAGGAGACATATGTAATTATAATAAAAGAGGCAATGGGTCAATTTTTAATTGAAAACAGAATAAAACTAGCAGTTAAGGGCTTGGGATTTCTTTTTAAGAAACACTGCTTTTGCATATATTCAACAACAAATATTTAGTGCCTTTAACATAACAACTTTGTGGTTGTTCTTAAGTTATAGAGCATGAAGTCATTGCCCAAGTGCATGTGAGTAAAGAATCCTCTGATAGGTATCTCCACCACCTTCTTCCTTCTATATCATATTCATCTCTAGGATAATAAGAATATTTATGTAGCTGTTTATGATAAAGTACAGGCCCCAGATCTTCTCATCACCTGTGAAGCCTAAACACATCCCAAATAGTCCTTAGGCCTTTCAATCTACAGTATCCCTTCCTAAACACAATCAATCTACAGAAATTCCTTACCAGCCCAGGTACCAGTAACAAATAAATTAAGCACACTTTTGAGATCCTGAAACTTTTCTTTTTAATCCATCTGTTTAATACATTGTGTATACTAATTTATCCCACATAAAGTACTCACACAAAGCCATAGAGGCCTTCAAAACATCCTTGCATGAAAGACTGAGAGAATTCTCTCCAACACTATTCCGTTAATTTTGGATCCAGTACCAAAGGTGACTCCAAAACCATTAACAATAAGATACAACCAAGGAAATAGGTGGAAATGGTAGCCTTCCTGTCACTATAGTATCATGACCAGACTACCAGGATCAGGCGTGACAGAGCAGCCTGCACAACCCATACTACGAAGGCAATGAAAATGACTCATTACTAAAAGCTAGATTCAAAGGAATTGTCTTCGAATTTGCTTTATCCTGCTCTAATGAACCTGGCTTCCACCTACCCTCTCAAAGACGTCGCCTCTACCTCTCAGGTTAACTGTACTTCCTTTGTTGATAGTCATTTGTTCTAAGCCACAAAATCCAGAAACAGCCGCTCCCATTCCCATGACACACAAGTCAAGGAAAACCTAAACCCGATGATGTCTCCAGCCTCATGCATATGAGTGCAGGGAGGGGATAAGTAACCTATAAGTTCTCAGGAGAAGAGATCCAACATGCTTTTCTTCAGGTCTTGAAAAAGCACTTGCACAGGTAGGAGTAGGACAAGGTTCC
>NW_010531305.1:11076-15524 GCF_000687285.1 Phaethon lepturus | reverse complement strand
TGCTGAAGAGCCAATAAGATTTCTGGCAAGAAGAAACACTCAACACAGGGAGAGCAGGGCCTGAAGTACTGGTTTAAGAAAAGATTCACAGGTAATTTTACCCCAGGTCTAACAGTAATGACGCACGTAACACCTTTAAATATTATCCTACTCTGTAGACAGAGGAATTGATAGCATCTGCTCATCATGGAAAAGAATACGGTAGTTAAATGGTTAACTTATTTTTGAAAATTGCTGTGCTAAGGTCCACCAGAATGTACAAAATATCTTTGGGGACTGGGAGGCGCAGTCATCCCAAGATACTCATCCCAAGACATCCTGCTTATCTGGACTATATCCCTTGAAAACTTTTTTAATTCTGGCAGTGACCCAGAAACACCAAGAAACAGCAGCTGTGCTCCCCTTCTGCAACAGGATGTTGACCGCTAAATCACATTTTCTTAATGTAAACCAAGTCCATTAATATTCCAGTAACTCAGCTCAGTAAACCCTCCTCTAGAAGTCCTCAGGATGGCCCAAGCGCAGTGATGTGACACTGGGGCAAGGCAGCTTCTTAACTTAGAGGCATCAAGGAAAAATTACTGTGCCAAGGGCACTTTAATCAGAAAAGAACCAACAGCGAAAGGCACAAAAGGCGCTCTCCTTCAACAACAGCAGAGATACTGCAGCATTGTTAAAGTAAGTAATACTAATGAACAATTACAAAGCTGCAGCTTTGTAAGTTCTTTGTAAGTTCTCTAACTTACTGTCAATGCCAAGATGGGAAGAACCAGGCTCAGGAATGGAGATCTAGAACACAAATTGTTTTTGCAGAAGTGACACAACACTGACAATAGGCCCACTATCATATGATTTCAAACAGCTATATCAGAGAAAAAATTGTACGTGTGACTGCGGGAGGGGATTCTGCCTTACAAAACCTACATCTTCAGAAACTAAGACAATAAAAAAGTTCACATTATGATCTGTAACAGGAAAAGACAATTATAGCTGTTCACTTACAGCCCTTTTTAACTATAAGAAGTCACGTTATGTATCCATTAGAATGGACCAAGACTGTACTGAAGAAAGATACAAAGGGGAAAAAAAAGGAGTGCTATTAAAAATAGATACCTTGAGTTATGCCGCTATTTTTCACTTGGGGTTCAATCACCTGAATTGTGTCATCTTCAAGGTAGAAGTATATTTTACAATGTCTGATTCGATATAGCTCTTGATTTTTGTCAGGCACTTCTTCCTCAAAATAGGCATCAAAAGACAATACCTATTAAAAACAAATAAATACAAAGCAGCAAAATTGTCAAGGCTTTTGCAAAATACGTCAATAAAATAAACTTGTATAGATTATAAGTAACTAAATGTATGGATTTCAGGAGGTAGATTTATTTCTCAGAAATTTATGAATAGAAATCCACATTAAATCTCATAAATTTAAAATTCTTTGCTTGGCATTTTTATTATCACAACATCTAAGCAGAGATAAAGAAATAAATCAAATATAAAACTATCAGCAGACTGCTTGGAAAATCTTCTGAACAAGGCATTTTTGATAGTACAATGAAGCAAATTTTAGACTTCTATTCAATGACTTGCTGGAAAAGAAAGTGGATTATGACAGTAACGGCTTTACCATTCAGGTAAGTGGAAAGGAAAGTTCTTTTTAAGCAGATCCTGCAAGCTGTCTAATGAATGGTACTGAAGACTATCAGAGAGGAAAGACGTTTTTCAGTAGTCATTTAGAGTGTGCAGTATTGGCATTTCAAAATTTACCTGGTTCTGCAATTTAGCAAGTGGGGAAATCTCAGAGAGTGTATCAACCAGCCTTCATGGTCTCTTGCAATAGCAATAATGCAAGGAAAAAAACCTTCATAGGTGAGGTCCTCAGTGGTTTATTACAGTGGCCTTTATGTCTAGAGATCCCAACTCAAACTTGGTGAACCATTACATAATTTTGCACTTCTTCGTATCATTTATGGTGTTTAATCACCGAGACCACTTTTAAGAGAATATGCAAGAAGTATCTACTTGTTAGTGCATTATCTACCAGAATGCTTGCTGTGATAACTACGTGCAAGGAGGCAATAATTAAAACAAAGTTTCCATCCTGTCCCCCAACATATCTGGGTCAACTCAGTGCTAATCCATAATTCATTTTTTGCAATTATTCTATTTAATATATTCAGTTACCTTTATTTTTGATTCATTAGGCAAGCTGAAGCACTGGGAAAAAAGACAACTTAGCTGTTCCCTATGTTTCAGTGAGCATCTGGCAGACTATGGCTTGAAAATATTTGAAATCTAGTGAGCTAGCCAAGATCCCTATGTGACACAAAACAGACCAGCTAATAGGCTGTATTCCTTTGGCACGTGCCTTTGAGAACCTCAAAGTACTTCCATAAATACTAATGACAGGGATTTCAAAATATTTTTAGAATATTTAAAAAAAAAAAAAAAAAAACACCCTAATGGGCAAACACAACCTATTTTTCTACATCTGGGGAGAAAGAGCTAGCGGCTTGATCAGGAGCACACAGGAATAGCCGCCCTGTGTCCTTGTCAGACTTCTCAATAGGCCACTCTCCCTTCTCTCATGCAGGGTAACTGCAAGATGAGAAAAACTCTGTTTCCGCAAACTATTTCAAAGCCTAAGATCCCACTGATATTCAGCATGCATCAAACAATATGACAGACACATTTTTGGCATCAACCCTCCTGCACTGTGACCCACCACCATTAGAGAAATAAAAATTAAATTACAATCAGATTACATAACTGTTATCTGTTAAAGCTGATGGCATTAAATCTTCACACAAAAGAATCTAGACACTATCAGTTATGGTTTGTTTAAGTAGTACAACATGCAAGTTTCTGAACAATCTACAGACAAAATAGTTGAAAATAAATTAAAAAATCATTCTGGCCACATGTCATATTTAACTGTGGATTTCGCCGTTTCGTGTACCAAACACAAAAACGATGGATAAAACGTGACACACCACAGAGCCAACTGAAGCAACTCTAGCATACTTTAACATTTCTTCTTCCTTCTGTTTGTCTAAATATTGGTGTACAGTGCCATTTTTGGTGACCAAGTTATCCTTCCTGGCCTCCAGCTACTATTGTGGAAATCTCTTGAATACTCCAGGGGACTTAAAAGGTACTAATGCTGGAACCACTATATCCCAGTCTGAACATCCTGGGGTTCAGCCGACAAGGAGATGAATTTCATTCCTTGGCCAGCTGCTGATAAGCCATGCAACCATTGGAAACTTCCTTAGATGCTGTACCCTCTTCTCCCTATTCTGCTACTCCCACTAGAGTATAGTCGTTGAGCAAACATATTGTTCAAGTGCCCTGTTTGATTACTAATTGTTCTTAATTTTGTCAATGGTCTTTTCTGAGAATGGTTATCTCATGAGTCACCAGCCAGGTGAAAGGGTCTGTCTGCGTAGATCTCCAAGCACAATCAGGTCCTAAATACACTGTATTTATTTCTTTCACTGAGTATATACACCTATGTCCTGGTTTACTCCATTCAAGGAGTTTGTGCAAGTTCTTTTGCACTTATTCTCTTTATACCCTTATCAACATGCTAGTGTATGAAATAATACGCAGCAGCCAACTGCAATTTTACAGATCAGAACAGATGATTCAGGAAGGGTGAGGAGGAGAAGGAACAGAAAAGATGACTTATTTTTCATTTTAAAGCAAAGTTAATTTTAAAAATATTTGAAATGTAACACGTCCTAACTCGTCTCATCTGTAGTACATTGCTGTGTGCAACGTTCCCATCCCACTCGTTAAAAAACTAAATGTTACCTATGAAAACCAGAAGTAACAAATATTGACCAAACTCCATTATATTTTGTAAGTTGGCACAAGGGTTCCCTGGCAGCTGTGGTAGTCAAATTATAAACACCGTTTCAAGCCCAGGAGGCCTTGTGTGTGTACTTAATTGTAGAAGAAATTAATACACCTGCTTCCTATTAGGCATAGGAAATTGCAAAACCTATTTCTTAACCTACTTAATAATGAAGGTTTATGCCTGTCCTTCCTCCAACTACTATGGTACTACTGAAAGTTAGAAACAAAAGGAAAATGGTAAGAAAGTAAACTATATTTAAAAAGATAAACACCTACTCAAACCATTTTTCACGTAGTCCATTTTGCTGAGTCACAAACTGCAGCACTGGAGGACATAGCTGCATCCTAGGCTCTTAACTGGGGAAGCTAAATAAGTTGGGTAGTACCCCTTAACTGTCTGCAATTGATACAAAGACAGGCCCTCCAGAGGCCAATTCTGAACCTGCAAACTCCTGCCCTGTATTGCCCTGTGGAGGAATACACTGATTAGAGAACGAATGTTGAAAGGCTAGCTAGTTCATCTCATCAGCCATGTTCAGTGGCAGGGCGCCCCTGTGGCTTTCCTCAACCCCTCCTTTCATTAA
>NW_010531305.1:9250-10815 GCF_000687285.1 Phaethon lepturus | reverse complement strand
GTGGCGGCCCGCCACTGTGTCTTACCTAAGCCCTTCATTTCATAAACTTGGGTCCAAGCCCTGCTAACTTACATATGGCTCTGAGAGGCCAATGCACGCCTCCTCATTGAAAGAAGGGTGCAGATAAAGGAAATGCAGGACTGGCTGAAGCCTTAACACTTTGGCACGTTAGATCAATTCATACTTGAGCACATTGCTGAAAACTATGTGAGCAATATTAAGGACTTCTGAGGTAATGCTAACTGAAGTTATAGAATGATAGAATGATAGAATGGTTTGGATTGGAAGGGACCTTTAAAGGCCATCTAGTCCAACCCCCCTGCAATGAGCAGGGACATCTTCAACTAGATCAGGTTGCTCAGAGCCCCGTCCAACCTGACCTGGAATGTTGCCAGGGATGGGGAACCTACCACCTCTCTGGGCAACCTGTGCCAAGGTTTCACCACCCTCATTGTGTATCTGTTCAAGCCTTACATTTTCTTGTAGTAGTTCTGGTCTGAGAGAGAGACGAATGCATAATTGTACTGCAATTACCTGCATGGCTGTTCTTTTATAGCAAAATTTATGAGATTAGCCATTCTTCCCAATATTTAAGTACCATAGTCATTTAGTCATGCAACATAACATTTCTGTGATCTGCTGAATGATTTCTGTTTCTGGATTGTTTTTCTTCCCTGATTGTAGGCTTTTTGCATTAGAAATAAAACATTGCTAAGTAGAATTTAATGTAATTTTAAACATGGAAAGTAATGACAGCATGCTACAAAATTCATATCATCACGGATTACAGTTACTTGATAACTCTTTAACTTTAAAGGTGTCACTACATTCTTACAAATGAAGAAATATTAATTTTAAATTCCTGTGTCTGTTACAGACACAATCTACCTATATTCCACGTGAACAGATCACACAAAAGTCAACAGGACTTTCAGCAAGCAAACATGATGGCATAAGTGAATTCCAAGCCTATAGCACTCCACTGTGGTTAATGGTTCCCGAGTGCTCATGCACATTTTCTCCTGGACTGGGACCTACCTTACATTCATTCTTACCAGGTTGCCAAATAATTCACTATTTTCATTAAAAAGAAATAGATCAACCACTCCCTTATTTTTATTATAACCTGTAGGAGATGTACACCAATACATAAATATTATTATATGTTGTTGCTGGCATGATATATATATATATTAATTGTCCAACATACCAATATGATGGAAAAATAGATGTCACCACTCTTTTTGTCCACCTAGAAGCTTTTTTTGCATGCATAAAATAATTTTCTGAAATATCTAACTAACTGAATTTCACCTTTATATCATCTTTGTCATATTGTAGTTATTCATAAAACACACACAGATACAGATTTCTACATACCTGCTTGTCAAATGCTACCCAAGCAGGACTATCACTTCCCATCCCTTCAGGAAACACACTGTATTTAGGTTTCAGCTTCTGACCAGGTAATGGTTCACCTCCTATTCCAGGTTTATCTTCTCCAACCAGCATAGCAACATTATTGCAGTAATCCCAGTGCTGTGACTTGTGGAACTTTTCTTTCC
>NW_010531305.1:0-9219 GCF_000687285.1 Phaethon lepturus | reverse complement strand
TTTCCCTATCTGTCAAAAGTTTGGAAGAAAAAGAGAAAAAAACAACTGTGTGTGTGTTTTTAAATCCATAAGAGTTAACTATCTAGGCAAGGGGGGTTTAATCATGTAAAAGTTTCTCTATAATTACATTTAATAGAGAGTCTAAAAACCTGTAACAACTGGAATGCTCCAAGTGAAGTGGCATATTTCAGTGGTCAATTTGCCAGCCTTATAGATGAAAATGGAAAAATATTCCAGTAATTTACCCAGGCTGAGAGACTGGATGATACTGGCCATTTGCCGTCTCCCTCCTTCCTTGCAACAAGGATGGAGGCATGTGGTAGAAAGCAGCAAGACACCCACGAGAACTGTTGCAAAAGGTAGAGGGGAAAAGCATTTTCTATAGATCTCCAGAGGACAAATAGAAATGGTTCAGGAGTACCCAGAGAACAGCCTGCTCTCACTACTTATGTCAAAGACCTTATTTACGCTTGCCTCCCCGAGTGCAAAATAAATAGCTCTGTACTAGTGAATACACTTGAATTTTGTGAGGTTGGATCTGAATCAAAAGACAGAATATTCATTCCATCTGGGCTTATTCCAAAAGAAGGTCTCTGTAGTGATTTCTTTATATTATTATTATTTTTTCAGGCAATTAAGGATGGAGTGCTTAAAAAAATATGCACAACCAACTGCAAAGAAACCCATCTTGCCTACTGGCATTTCTTGGCTGGGGCTGGAGCCAGTCTTAAAGTGACACAGAAGAACCTCTGGCCTCACAGGAGTATCAGTCCTGCCTGTGGGCATGTCCCTCCTAATGAGCTGCCTACTTTGCTGGCCAGTTCCCTCAGACGGAGGCAGCCGGTGTGAGCTGCGCTCAGACAGCAATCCCCTAACAAGCCCAGTCTTACACGAGAGGACAGGGAAATAGGAAAAGCCAACCGAAAGATCCACCTGACCCTTCCACCCATGAGCGGCAGCCCTGACTCATTAGCTCCCCTCGCTCTGTCATTCCTCCCTTCCTCGCCCTCTCAAATCCTCAAAACACGTTGTCTGGGAAGGCGGAGAAGGGCCACTGGGTAATTGCACCCCGACACACCTAGTAAGGGGAGACAGAGACTACTGCAGACTACTTCAGCCTGGGACTGGGTGAACATGAGGGAAGATGAGGCTGAAGGGGGAGGAACTGATGTTATGGTTGAGCACAGAGAAGACCCTGGGCAGAGGAAAAGGCTGGACAGCAAAATTTTCATAGTAGCACTGGAGCAGGTATGTCAGCAAAGTAGCAGGGGGCCAAAATTGCCTCTCATCTGGAAGACTGAGCAACATTAATTATCACTCATATATATTTAAACCCATATTCCACCAAAAGGTAGACAACTCTAAGTTACTATCAGGAATGGCCAAGAAAAACAACAAAGGAAAGGAACAGATCATTGTTTTTCATCATGGCAACATTCAAGTGCTCCAAGATAACGTAACAGCTCAGCACAGCTGTTCTGAGAGTAAGTGCAAGCAGTGAAGCAGCAAAACCTGAAAGTAACCGAGTAGTTATTTCATTCTGCCAATATGAAAGAAAGTGAGGAATCTGAAAGGCAGCTAACCAACCTCTTGGCTCATAACATTCAATGCTTATATATATGAACTACTGCACACCGAAAGTTACAATCTGAACTGTTCACCTGCCTTGCAGTGCTCTAAATCCAACGACACAGAACTGAGAGCTGCCCTTGACACGAACAGCTCAATCACTACCTTAGCTTAACCTTTACTTAAAAACCTTTTGCATACCACTCGTCCTTTTGCAAGGACAGTGGTATGGAAAATAATAAATTACTTACTATTTTTACAAATTATTACTTTCAATACCGTAATAATCAATGGCCATACCTTACTTAGGTTAACAAAGGCTGGGCTAGCCAGCACCCTTTGAAGCAGTCATTGCAAAATGAGATAAGGTTCGTATACTGGGGACAGTAATGATTGGGAGTATTGGAAGCACTTCCCAAGCACTTCCCCAAAGAAGATATTTAAAAGCTAAGCAATGTTTTGAAAAGAAGTGAAGAAAAGGGCACATGGCAAGTATCATAGTTTAAAGAATAATACAAAGGAAAGTAAAAAGTACTCCTGAACCATATGTTTATAAGTCAAGAACAAGGGTTGCTAAACAAAAGAGAAAATCAATAAAAGGAAATACTTGTTTGTGCAACGACTAGTTAGCCCACGGCCCGCCCCCCCCCGCCACACAGCATTGCTCAAGCCAGGAATTAACCAAGATTTCAAAAAAGAGCTGCATATTTGCAGCACTAATGTCCCAAATAAAATATTTCATATCAGCACATTTTTTTGAGCTGTGATATAAAATTTCATGCTTTGGTCCGCAGTGTAAGCACTGACATTTAGGCATTAGGAGCAGATCTTCATGGGGTCATCCCTCCCTGCCCTGAGGAAGTGAACACAGGCGCTCCCCTGGTATGGGACTCTGGAACAGGCAGGCACTGACAAGGTCTGGCACCCGCTTTGTAACACATCTGCACTTGGGATGGTTTTCTCCCCTTCCTTTGGGCACTACTCAGCAGCCCCTTCTTCTTCTCTTTCTTTTTTTAATAATTTTGTTCCTCGGAAAGCTGATAAAGAGTTGGGGAGAAGTCAGAATTTCTGCGTTTATCAGTTCGAATGCAGACTAACGATAGTCAAGCTGAGTTTTAAAAGGGAAATTTGTAGGCAGAAACATCTGATTTATACTGAAGATGCTATAGGACAGATCCACTTTTTTTGGCACAGCAAGTATGTAATTATTACCCTATTACCAAAGCATGAGTTAGGGAGAAAGGCATACTTATCAAAGCACAGTAAGGATGGCAGTTTTCCTGAGCAAAGGAAAGCTTTTCATGTCCTCAGAGCTTCTTCCAGAAGCATTTGCTGTTCATCTGTTTCTGGGTTTTGGCGATCTACTGTGTGGTAAAGTGTTCATCAAAGTAATCCAGGTTTGCTCCTGCTGGAAATTTTCCAGGTTTTAGGGATGAAATCACAACATCATTCACAATTTGAGATGAAAAATATACATCCCAACGGCTGCAATTCTGTTAAGAATCTTTTGTGACGTTCTTGTAACTTTTTAGGGTTCAAAAAGTTTAAGAAAAAGAGTAATTATAATTAAAGATCACAAAAGAGAAAAATGACATTTGGGAAACTTCAGCTAATGAACTCAGACCACATCCAGCCTAAAATAGTGACAGAACATCATGTTACCTCCAGAGTTATATTAAATGACTTCTAAAAGAAATCTGTGAGAGTGCAGGCAAAGAGCTTTACTGTGTCTGCTGTGCTAATGCAGCTAAACTGAGCAGGCTGTAGATCTGGTGAACAAAGCTGGCCATTTTCTGTGTGGTGAGCCTGAAATAAATATTGAGGATACATTCAGTAGTGACTAATGCAAAGGTCAGGATTCTCTGACTGCAGCTACTGGCTTTGCAAACTCAGCCACCACAGTCCTTGGGGAACGCTGCCTCATGCTCTCGCCATCTTGCTCTTTAATATTCTGGTACAGAGTCACAGCAAACTCATCAGGGAGCTGCACATTTCAGCTGAAACAAACACAACAGGAAACCTCTCAGCACAGTGGCTGGAGTGCTGAAGGAGCCCTGTGACACATGCTGCCTCAGGAGCTACATGTTTTTAACCAAGTCCCATAGGGATTTATGGCAGAAGCCACTGGTAGCAGTGTGGTTCTCTTCCCCATATCCATTTTTAATTCCCACCTTGAGAACAGCAGCTGCACTGTGGAGGTCCTGCTCAGATCCTGTATTGGGATGAACTGTGGCATTTCTGAACTACTCTAGGCTGCTGATAGAGCTACCTGGTTGCTTTGGCTAAGCAATGGAAATAAATGCAAATGCTGCTGTGCCAGTCAAATTCATGTGACCTCCTGCCCTATGAAGAGCACAGGTCACCACCAGACAGAGATGAGACAAACTGCAATACTTCTAAGAGGCATCTCTCACAAAGTTAGCACTCACTGCTTAGTGAAAAGCGATATTTCAGCTACCAATTTTCAAATCTACAAGATTTGAAAATCATCCCCAGCTTGCTGCTGAGGTTTCAGTATGTTCAGCGGTTAAGTGGTACTGTAAAAAGAGGATTACCTTAAGACATTGTTCCCAGCAACGGTGGTGCCCCTCTAACACATCCCAGAACAAGATGCATCAACACTAACATCCTGGATCAGCACAGGAAAGACATGGACATGTTGGAGCGGGTCCAGAGGAGGGCCACCAAAATGATCTGAGGGGTGGAACACCTCTCCTGAGAGGAAAGGCTGAGAGAGTTGGGGTTGTTCAGCCTGGAGAAGAGAAGGCTCCAGGGAGTCCTTATTGCAGCCTTCCAGTACTTAAAGGGGGCTCGTAAGAAAGATGGGGACAGACTTTTTAGCACGGCCTGTTGTGACAGAACAAGGGGTAATGGTTTTAAACTAAAAGAGGAGAGATTTAGACTAGATATAAGGAAGAAATTTTTCACAATCAGAGTGGTGAAGCACTGGCACAGGTTGCCCAGAGAGGCAGCAGATGCCCCATCCCTGGCAACATTCAGTGTCAGGTTGCACGGGGCTCTGAGCAACCTGATCCTGTTGAAGATGTCCCTGCTCATTGCAGAGGGCTTGGACTAGATGGCCTTTAAAGGTCCCTTCCATCCCAAACTATTCTATGATTCTATGATTCTTCTAGCTTGTTCTTACAGCCTGAGCTGGTACAGCCTGAGAGAAGACACCAGATGGATAGAAAGTAGGAGGTCCAAAATGCAACCCTGACAGGCAGCTACAGGAAGATTTGGGCTGTGAACAGACAGAGGTCTGGGGGAGTGGGGCTGAGGGGCAGGAGGTAGTGGAAGGTGTTCAGGAAAGAAGGCCAGGGAAAGAAGGGAAGGCACAACATGCAGGCTTACTTATAAAGAAGGTGGCAAGCACTCTGTCAAGAAAAACTAATGTCATGTTTTGGCACTAATTATTACAGAGCAGGAAAAAATTGTCAAGCCAGGAACCACAAAGACAGGAACAGTAGCACAGTTGAGGGTAGTTCCAAGCTCCTGCAATAAACAAGGAAAATGGGGAATTTGTGCTGTGCCACTAAAGTTTGCAACAGAAACTGATATTCTCAAGGATGTATTTTCCCCCTGAGATCTATAAACTCATTGTCCAATTCTCTGAGAAATGCCATGCAGAATTGTTGCACAGAATTCTCTCTCTGAGAGGGATTTCAAACCTCAAGCGAGAAAATACACTGGTCAGATAGCACTCGGTAAATCTGATCCATGCGAATATGTGGTCCTCTCTATTAGCTGCTGATATAAGGCAAGAACATCAATCTGGTATCAGAAGGTGCAGCTGCCTTTTGAGAACAGGAGGTGGACCAGTAATGCTAACAAAGGAAATAACACTGTTGCATTGCAGGCAGTGTCATCCCTAACACAGTCCAGACTCCAAAGGCACAAGCTTCTTCTTGCAGTAACAGAGCAAACCTATTATATGCTGTGTTTCCACCACATGCAGGATTAAACATGGTTATCAAGATCTGTGATTTTCTGTCCTGAAAAAGAGGTGACATGCATATAACTTGTACGGACAAAGCTGAAATTCTCATTACTGCACAATTTCTGTATCAGCTGGGCTCTGCAGGCAGAAGCCACAGTACCTAGGTCTCCCCGTGGCTCTTAAACATTGGCTTCAGTGGCAAGAACAAAAGAAAAGAATTGAGGAGTTCCCCTTTTCAAGGGTATGCAAGAGGTAGCGAAATTTTCAAACGGGTAACACATAGGTTACTGTTTGTGAAAATAAAGAAATTACTAACTTCTTTAATGCAACAGGATGGTAAATGGTCTGTGAGTACCACATCCTGCTACTGCTGGGCAGAACAAGGGCACTTCTCTAAGGAGCACCAGCCTTGCTGAGGGGCAGCAGCACTCCCAGCACAGACTCTGGCCTCCTCAGCCTTGGCGACAGGAGAAAGTAGCCTGACTTCTGTCCATTAGCCAGCCCCAGTGAAGAGAGGTCCCTCGCAAGTGGGCAGGAGATGGGCTAATCTGTGCTCAAAATACCAGCCTGCTTTACCCTTGGATCACCCACATGTGAACATGACAGCCACTGCTGATGAGCGGCTTATCTTTGGACTTCTGTTCAAGGAACAGGAGTTTTAAAGGAGGTGAAGAGGGGTTAATTGATAACCCATCCATGCAAGGGTGGACTTGTGTGTATCCAAACTATGGTAATTTTTATTTTAAAATTATTTTTAAAAATCAGGGTGGTTCCTTTTACTCTCTTTGTAGATAGGAAATGTTTTATGCTCCTGACACCTTCTGCTAGCCATCATTCTTATCCACCCCATCAAACCAAACATCAAACACAGCACTGCTTGTGCTACGTGTTTCATGCTTGCTCTTCATTTAGCAGAAAGGAAACATTACCTTACGTTACTGTATGAACCACTCTGGCTGTTTTAAAAGTGTCTATCACCTTCCTATGTTTCCCTCCAGTGTCATTAGTTGTGAATGACGGAGCAGCAAGATTTTGTCCCAGCTACACAGGACCACAGCGGCAGCATCGCTCTCGGGGAAGCTGCTGAATCGAGCACCAGTTGGTTACAGTTAATGGAGGGGAAAAATAATAAAACCAGCCAGCGGCTGCTGCCTTTCGCAGTGCCGGCAGCAGGGGCAGCTGCGAGCTGCTTGGCCTCGCTGCTGTTGCTCCCACCCGGAGATGAAGCGTTTCTGCTGCTGGCTGAGAGGAAGTAAGCGTTCCCAGTAAAGCTAGCTAGAATTAATAATAATCATAGCAGAGGAGTAATACAAGGGCTAGTGGCTCTTAGATGCAGAAACGTAAGCACTGCAAAAGGATTTCTTGCTCCTCATTTGCCAGTGCAGCCTCTGCTGCCCTGAAGTTACACTCTGTGTCCCTAACTACCTTAAAGCTCTGATTTTCTGGGGACAGACCAGCCGCCTTATTAAACACATCCAAGGTAGACAAAACACATATGTACTCCTCTTCCATTGCCTTTCGTGGGCCTATATATCGAGGCTGGTGGAAGGATCTGGGGCAGAGAAAAGAGGATTGTGGCAGTAGCTTGCACAGTGATAAGAGTGGAATTAATACCTGTAATTATAAAACAAGGACTGACAGGAACAGCAATCCCCTGTCCTCTGCTCGTCCTTCTGCAGGGGATGCTTTGCTACTGTTGTTTTCTGTGCACTAAGAGGCGTTGATGACAATGCTTAAGAGTACTAACAGCTGAAAATATTTTCTTTCTTTTCAATTTATCTATAGGAATGACACTTTTTTTTCCCTTTAAGTATTCTCTTCTTGGCCTCTCATTTGTGGAACTATATGAAAATAAAATTACATCTAATAGCCAACAACTAAGTGGAGATCAGAAATGTTTTTTAAGAAAGGCAAGTTACCAGTATTAACTCCACTATTTCAAGAACTGTCAAAAAGAGCAATTTGAAGCCCTGACAATGGTAAACCATGGTTTTACAATGCTGTCTTGTGGCAATTGTGACTTGGTTTTCACACCTTTAGTTCTCACAACACATATATGTGCTGTATGTAGTTTAGCATGGGGTGTTCAGTGCTCTCTATATGTAACTCCTCCCAAGCATGTGAAGCCAAATACTCTACCTTTTCTCTGAAAAAGGAGGCACCATGTCTGTCACAAAGCCTCTTCATGGCTTCAGTGGAGCTCTGGAGACAACTCACTCCATCATACATCAAAACCAATAATCCCTATCAATTAAGTTAAACTGAAATTTGGAGAACAATAAAGTCCCAGATAACACTGAGCTCAGCTATTTTGGTTCCACCCAGCAGATACCAATGGTACACACCTATTTTAATATTGCTGATGTGCCCACTCAGCAGCTACCTGAAGTGTTATATACACAACCAACTCTTTACAATACAAACTTGAATTCAGCAAAGAGAGACTGAGTATTAACTACTAGACATGTTTTTTTCCATCTAAAACAATGGTACCCAGCCTGCTGTTTGTGGGGAAGAAGTTGCCTGAAAGATCAACAGTGCCTATAAGCTGGGCTCCTCCTGCAAGTGGTCCTGTGTTTGCACACACCTGTGCAATGCCGACACACCAAGTGAGACTGGGGAGTCCACATATTTCCACACAATTTCATGCTCCCTGTACCAGCACCTGAGCAGCTACAATTGCCTCTACCTGTCTTGGTTTTTTTACAGAGCTGCCAGAGATTTTACACTGGACTGAATTAATGCAAACTGATTCATAGCTCATGAAGTGGGCTCCAGATATGCTAACAGTGTGGAGAAGTCTTATATCGAAGAGGTACTGATGCCCATGGTATCAATGGCATTAATATATGTGTCTTGACAAATCATTTGGAAATTGTACCGTAACTACATCATCACCTTCTACACTCTCTCTCATAGGGTGGACCAGGCTCAGGAGCTAGCAAAGCACCCCAGCAGTCATGTTGCAGAAATGAGAGGTCTAACGGCCACAACAATGTTCATAGTGTGAAAACTACAAACTCCCTTCCAGGTATTTTAACATATTAAGAACGCCTACACTGTTTCATCTGACTCCTAAAGCCATCAGCTACACTGCCATGCCCAAATCCTTCCCTGCCTCCTGCACCATTTCACAGTGCAGACTGCATTCACCAAGTCTCTAGCTATCCTTGCTGAGCAAGTTTGAAATAGTGATGGCAACTTCTCTTTTGTCTGCTCTTGTAGCTCATGATAAAAATACCATCTTCTATACTCACAGACTGCCATCGGTATCTAATGGTGCTGGCAACTCTGAAAAAACACATTAGCGTCCCTAGCATTTCCCCCGCCCGCGAAGACTTTGTGGATTACTTAGAGGGTTGCTGCCCCTCCCCGTTTTGCTTTCTTAGTGACGGAACGAGAGCTCAAACTGCCCCGCGGCGGCTGCCGGACGCCTCAGTCCCGGCCCAGCTGCAAATATTCCCTCTCCCAAGACAAAATCAGAGGACGTTTGTACACCTAACAGCAGCAGCTCGCTTTCCACCTGCCGCGTAAGGAGAGGGGGGAAAGGCCTCGCCGTGGCATCGGCGCTTGCTCGCCCCTCCCGGGTCCGGCTCCGCAGGTAGCACCTGCGCCTCACCCTCTCCTGCTGACCCCACCGACAGCCAAAGCGCATCTTGTTCCGCCCTCGTCACCCGTCGGGCCGGCGGAGCACTGCCGGCGCCCGCCCTGTG
>NW_010531304.1:2897-5464 GCF_000687285.1 Phaethon lepturus | reverse complement strand
TATTTATTAATTTTAAAATTTTTAAAAAAATTTACCCTTGGGAAAAAGGGTAAGGTTCTGAAAGAAGGTAGCAGTGATATGAAAGGTGAAGAAGTAAATAAAGAAAGGAGAAAGAACAGGGTACCAGCTAGGGTGGCTGGCAAGCAACTCGAAGTTACACTTCAAGGGACGAGATGAGGACAGCAAAAATAATGAAATAAGAAGAGGTGGTGTGGCGTTATGAAAGAAAGAATGGAAAGGAGGTAGTGAAGGGAAAGCTTGATCATCAATAAAACCTGAAAGGATGAAGTCAGGGCCAAGTGCCTCACTAAACTAAGTGGAAACAGTTTTGTTCTGTATTATGTGAAAGGAGTAGTGGGCCTGTGCAAGCTGAGTACCCCTTCTCTGTTGTAATTTCTATTAAGGCGCTTCTTGCACTGATTTGGTCTCAGAAGCTGATAAATCAGCCACAATACAGAAAGCAAGCCATTAGCAAGAGAAGCAGTGGCTTTCTGTGTCTGGAGGCAAGTGGAGTTCCTACTCTGCACATTAGGAAGAGTCAGGAATTTCTCTTTTCCTGCTTCTCCTTTTCCCCTATTTCCCTCCCCCATCTATAGCTTTTGAGTTTTTTCACCTTGTGTGGAGCACGATGCTTTGTGAGGAATTGGGATTTATTAGCTGTCTAGCCTCATGTCAAGTTGCACCCTGAATTCAGTTTGTTAGCTGATGCTGGACCCCTCTCTTCCCTGTCTAATTTTGCTAGGTCCACACATTAAGTCTCTTCTTAAACTTAAGCTTACAGTGTTGGTTTTTTCTATCCTTTCTCTTCCCCATTTACAGAGGGTGTTGAAGGTTTACCCTTCAGCCTGGTTCTGGCATACTGTAAAGTTTATCAAAGATCAGTGCTGAGGTGATCTTATGTTAAGAACATATAAGAACAAAAAAAAAAGCAAATTGTTTACATTTGCACACAGTGAAAACAGGAGGAGAAAGGGGACCCAGAGCCATCCAGAGGCTGTTCAAGTAATTTTTATGGCTTTGGTATTTGAAATGCGAAGTAATGAGTTTGGTAGATTGTTACTGCTTTGTAAGCGTTCACAAGTGCACCACTCCGTTCCAAGGCTGGATTCAGATGGACAATCTACTCCTAAATTAAAGCATGCAGGATTAAGTTAAATTAGAGCACATGAACTGTTGCACATATCAGGAGGACAGTTAACAAAGTGATGAGAAGGCTATCCCCAGACTTCTGTTACATTGTCAGTTAAGAAATGAGGGAATGGTCTAGAAAGGAAGAATAAAGATGATAAATCCTAAAACTGTTTTATTAGAAAAACAAGTTATAGGTAAGAGAAAGAATATTTGTACTTCTATGAAAGTGTAAGTGTAGTTGAAGTGATTGTGCCCCTGTGCTCAGCACTGGTAAGGCCACACCTCGAATACTGTTCAGTTTTGGGCCCTCATTACAATAAGGACATTGAGGTGCGGGAGCGTGTCCAAAGAAGGGCAACAAAGCTGGAAAAGGGTCTGAAGCACAAGTCTTATGAAAAGCGGCTGAGGGAACTGGGGTTGTTCAGTCTGGAGAAGAGGAGGCTGAGGGGATACCTCTACAACTACCTGAAAGAGGGATGTGGTGAGGGGGGTGTTGGTCTCTTCTCCCAAGTAACAAGTGATAGGATGAGAGGAGATGGCCTCAAGTTGCACCAGGGGCTGTTTAGGCTGGATGTTAGGAAAAAATTCTTTACTGAGAGAGTGGTCAAGCATTGGAACAGGCTGCCCAGGGAGGTGGTGGAGTCACCACCCCTGGAATTATTCAAAAAACATATGGACATGGCACTTCGGGACATGGTTTAGTGGGCATGGTGGTGTTGGGTTGATGGTTGGGCTTGATGATCTTGAAGGTCTTTTCCAACCTTAATGATTCTGTGATTCTGTAAAACTTTGTTTTCTCTTCAGTTCAGCTTAAAATTACTGTAATCCTAGACTGATCTTCAAAATCTTACTGGAACTCCCTGGAGAGAAAGATAGAAGAACGTTACAGTAAAGAATGAAGAGTCAGGTCACCTAGGATTTCAATCTTTGACATGTGTGCTGTCTTCTGTATTTTCTTAATAATGTGAAATCTCTTCTTTATTTTAGATTGATGGGGAGCCGTTATTAATACTGATAGGATTTATACAATTCTGTACATACTTTTACCAGGCAAAAGTAGAATATTTGAGCATTTTGCAAATACTTGAACGATATATTGCATCACAGTTCAGGTTATGTTTTACTTCAGTGAATTTTTTCTTAATTCATATTTGTATTAATTTTTTTTTAATATACAGTACTTTTTATCTTCATCACTTATCTCTTGAGAGTATACTTCTACTCATCTTTTCACTTCTGTGCTCTCCAATATCAATTTTAGATCAGGTAATGCGACATAAATCACTTGAAAATGCAAACAGATTAGACAATTAATTAATAACTTGGAAGGTAAAGAAAGAGGAAAAAAACTTTTTTTTTTTCCTCTGACATGGCATTTCATTTTGAGTAATATTTTACCGTACCTTCTTACTGAGGTTTTGGGAAAAACTGCTTAA
>NW_010531304.1:0-2859 GCF_000687285.1 Phaethon lepturus | reverse complement strand
TGCTGAACCAAAGTCAAATAAGGTGTCTTCTGGTGTGCTTGCAGTTCCATGATCATTTGAAGTAAATGTACAGTGGGGTTGTTGCCAAACAGGTCTGTCCTAGCCTTTTTGCTGCCTCTCTCATGATGATAATTCTGTGGTTGTGCAGTCAGACAGTTCAGGGGACTGATTTGGCTTTAAATCTTCATACAGCATAGATCCAACCAAACAACCTTCCAGAGTACAATCAGAGCGGGAAGCTGAGAATAGGAATGCCTTATTTGGCAGCAGACCAAATTTATGTTGGTTTAACAAGATCATGAATCAGCCATCTGAGTTATTTATTTAAGCCTTCAAATAATGTTTCATATGCTTTACTTTAGGTATATTTATAATCCTATTAAAAGTGATGAGCTTGTTTACATCTTGAGTTTACACACATGTGTTTGCAGCATGGAGGCTTTATTGTGATACATTTGGGAATTTTAGTAAAGTGTATTGTTTTTTGTTTCCATTTAAAATGAAATGGATATCAAGCCTTGAAGGGTAACACAGATCACTCAGAAGATAAGGTCTTGCTTTGACCTTGTTTGGTTGCTGATGTTTAGGTGGTTGTGTGTGCCAAATCTGGTTTTCCACAACTGCGTGAGTGAAAGTGCTCTTTGAACAAAGCTAGACCAGTAAATTTTTTTTTTATTTTCTCTTATTATGTAGTCCCATGTAAGCTGTTAAAGTTTTCCCAGAAAATGCTTGTGCTGTTTGCAAGGTAGAAATAAGGTGTAGATATGGCCATCTTTATAACTAGTAACTGTTAAGTATGAAGAAAGCAAAAGTCTAGTAGTTTTTTTTACTGTCTACTACTTTGTCTTAGTAAGAGTAAGACAAATGACATCATAAGGTCTGAAGCTGTAGAAGCAGCCTTTTCTCTTAGACAAATACACCCTCAGACATGACACCTTTTGTCTTAAGATTCCCCAGCTGACATACAGATTTATAAGCTTCACACATCTTTCAAGTACACAACAATATATGTGGAATATCTTACTTATGCATTTTGCACCTGTGCTTGCATCCCTCCCCTTATATTATTTTGTATGTAGTAAGTCTTCGAAGTAATCTGATTTTCCTTTCTCATAATGGTCTTGAAAAACTGTTGCAGAATTTATGCAAACCTGGCTGGATATTCTGTTCACAGAAAGTAGTTCTCAATTACATGCTACTGAATTGGAATTAGTCAGGTTTTCCAGGGGCACTGTCCAGAGGTTTGTATGGCTTCATTAGTGGTTCAAATAATGGAGTAGAAAGTATACTTACTATAGTTGTCAGTAGCATGCAGCTGGGAAGAACAGAACAGGTTGGAGGGCAGGTTTGTGACTGGAAAAAGAGTCACGACAAATTGAAGAAAGGGTCTAGAAATCAAAGCTGCAGTTCCGTCAGAAATGTACATTGCAGTTGGAATTTATCGAGCACAGAAGCAAAAGGATCTGATAGTTGAGGCTCCCAAGCTGAAGAGGACTCAAAAATACTGTGCTGTTGTGCTGTATTATATACATAGTGGCAGCATTTGTAAGACGTAAGATAATCCTTCCAACTCAGCTTAGATGGAGTCATATTCCTAATTTGAGGAAAAAAAAATCAGAATGGATGCAAACCATTGGCAGAGGGTCCAGAGGAGACCATAAGAATTGTTCTGTCTGCCTGCATTTTCTATAATTCTTCAAAGATAGTTAATGGAGTTTCTTTAGCCCAAAGATGACAGACATAAGAAGGTGGAGGAGAACTTAAGTATTTTCATGTATATGTAAAAGACTGTTCCTAGCTGAAAAGACACTACCTATTCCCACATATATGTAGTGCTTATGTCATGAAGCATGAACTTAAATCTCAGAAGTAAAGATTCAGGATAGATGCAGAGTAAAACTTTTTATCTTGAGAGGATACAGGAGTCCCTCAAATGGATTCACTGGGGGAGATAGTGGAGTACCCATGATAGGAGAGTATTAAACAGTGAAGACAAGGTCTGTCAATAATGACCAGGAACTGCTAAACCTGCCTTGAGTTCAGTCCAAACTAATAGGGTTCCTTCCTGCTGTATGACCCATATAATTTTAATGTCAAAATAGTTACTGGTTTCCCAAACATTAACTTCACAAGTTATTTAAAATACTCATGAAGACAGGATGAATATCTTTTAAAACCACCAGATACTGGATCATACAAATACTTCAGACCAGCAGGTGAGTAAGTTAGGGTGCATTGTCTTACTAATGGAGCTAGATGTTATCCCTGTGAAACATGGATTGATCTCAGTGTCCTGCGAAATTTTTGGGGACAATGCTTTGTCCTGTACTTTTACCTGAATGGAATTTTCTATGTATGCTTTCAAACTGTGAACCTAGGAACAGACAGGTGGTCATCCTGTACAAGAAGACTAATTGCTCTTTTTACTGTAGTAATAAAACCAAGAAATCATTATGCTATTACAGTCAGTGTTCCAGGCTTAATTTTGTTATACAGAGCACTCCTACTTCTGTAACAGTTCTTAGCTATGTTTAGGTAGGCAACTTAAAAGTGTAAGTACTCATCTGTTTGTATACATACATAACCTTTCCTGTTTTAAAAGTCCCCGTTTGAGTAATGAGCACATATGTCACTTGTCAAATACAGTTTTTGCATAGACTTAAACACAACATAGTTGAAGAATCTACTTTTCAGCAACATGTAACATAAAGGAACCAAAAAAACATGGTAACGATGGTGTGTTATAGCAATAGGGAAAAAAAGATCAAGGATACTGCCAATATGCTAGATCCTGATTTTCTGATAGGGAATATTGCAGAATCACTGAATCACTAAGTTTGGAAAGGACCTTAAAGATCA
>NW_010531303.1:174627-184224 GCF_000687285.1 Phaethon lepturus | reverse complement strand
ATTCTGTGATTCTGTGATTCTGTGAACTGCTACTGATAAAGGAATATACAAAAAAAAAGTGCCACGTTATGCAACAATTGCTCACCCCACGGTGATCAACAACCCGTCCCTAAGCAGCTAATCCCATCTCCTGGCCAACTCCAGTTTTATATACTGAGGATGACATTATAAGGTAGGGAAAATCCTTTTGGATAGTCTGGGTCAGCTTGTTGCACACCTCCCAGCAGAGCATGGGAAGTTGAAAAGTCCTTGACTTAGTATAAGCACCACAATTACTTAGCAACAACTGTAACCATCAGTATGTTATCAGTATTATTGTCATACTAAATCCAAAACACAGCACTATACCAGCTATTAGGAAGAAAAGTAACTCTATCCCAGCCAAAACCAGGACAGATGCCTGCTAAGACCTTTTGGAAAAGACTGATTAGAAGGCTAATCAGTGTGTCTGATGTGATCCCTGAACCACTCTAGAAAAACTAAGGCTGAAAAACCTCCTTGTCAAAATCCAGATGTTTCCATGTTTCACAAATCATCTTTTTCCTCCAAAAAAACAAACCAAAATATTTTTGTGAAAAAGTTCTTAAGCATCCTGAATATAATCTTGCAACAAAAATGTTAAGCTGTTGGTGACAGCCATGGAATCCAGTTATCTCCATGTACAATAACAGTGGCTGGGTTAATTTTAGGTAAACAAAAAAAGTTTGAACTGCAATGTTCCAGGAAATATTTTGGAAGATTGATTCAAGTTAAGAGAAGATGCTGAGGCAAACATATATTGTGTGGCTTAAAATAACAGTAAAATTCATTCTTCTAAAAAGAGTATACGTAGAATATTTATCTATACTTATACATGTTTTCACAGCATAAAAGAAACTTCACTTGTTTAAAATCCCAGCATGTAAAGTCTTCACTAATGATGTTGTTTGGTCAATTTAATTATTTGCTGATATATATTTCAGCACTTGTAGATCCTTCTGTGTGTTGGCTGTATAAATCCCACTGAGCAGAAAATGTAAGATTAAAAATATATAAGAATCCTTTACATAGTGTCTCTTCAATATCAATCTGCCATCTAAAGAAACTATTCAGGCAAAAAGAAGGATTCCTCATTAATATCACCTAGCTTGCTTTGAAAGAAATCCTAGTGGCTCTGATTTCAATGGATACCATTTTTTCAAAGGCATCCATCTGGAAAAATCCTCATATTCATGCTAATACTATTCTGCTATTCTATTCTATTATTCAACATACTGTAAGGAAGGAGTATAACACATTTCTTTACTGATAATGTAAGATGAATAAATGTAATCCAGTATCAAAAATTAAAATTAGTTATGTCTTCGAAGCTTAGAAAAGTCAAATTAAGATCTTAACAGTAATGGTAATTGTTTGTTTTCTACCAAACATGAATTTATCACCTTTTCCACAATATATAATGCAGTCAAACACAAACTTTGCTTATTTCAATGGTTCTTGAAGGGAAACGTGATCAAAAATTCCATTTTCAAGAAAACATTGTAGATTCAATGATAATTACTCATAAAGCTGGCACACCGTTTCTTCAAGGGTTTCAGCATAGCTGAAACTGCAATAGCGTGTAATTCCAGACATTGCAAATCTATTTGACTACCTTGTAGTCAGAACAAAATTCTTGAGCCATACCCAGTTTTTATCTTCCCTTCCCTTTCTGTGATGAAATAGCAGGATGAGTAGCACCATACAGAGTTTTAGGTACAAGGCAGTTACATTTCAAAATGATAGCTATGTGCAGGAGGGTTCCTAAGTGTGTGCCAGGTGAAATCCACATTTGCCTAGTGGTTGGTGGACATATCTCTTTCTGAACTGGATTCCTTACTTAAAAGGAGGTGTTTGGATTCTGGTTTTGGGGGTGGTGGTGAATTTTTTTTCATTTTATTTCATTTTTCCTACTTCCAATGAAACACAATAATTTCCCTTAATATTTTACCTTTTATCTGAAGTTATGTCTAGTATAAAAAAGATCTGAAAAAGTCATTAACATATGAACACAATATCTTTGGCTTTTTTCATGTCCCCTTTTCACAAGAGATAGCTCAAATGTGTGCTAAATTATATGTAAACCTACAATCACACCAGGTACTACCTATCTGCCTTAACTTAATATAGATATATTGCACACAGTTCCTGACATTTGTTAGCACATGAAAGCCAATGTTAAAATAATGTGCATTTAAAAGCAAGCTGGATGACCAAGGAAATTTTATTTTATTTTTTAGTAAAATTTTGGTCAAGAACTTTTAATATTTTTTGTAATGCTGATTAATCAGTTTGGGTGGGTTGACCCTGTCTGCATGCCAGATGCCCACCAAAACCCCTCTATCATTCCCCTTCTCTGCCAGACAAGAGAGATAATACATAATGAAAAGCTTGTGGGTCAAAACAAGGACAAGGAGAGATCATTCACCAATACTGTCACGGGCAAAACAGACTCGACTTGGGAAAATTAATGTTATTTATTACCAGTCAAAAACAGAGTAGGGTAATAAAAATCTAAACCAAATCTTGAAACACCTTCCCCTCACCCCTCCCTTCTCCCCGGCCTCAACTTCATTCTAGATTTTTCTCCACCGTTTCCCTCTCAGTTGCAGAGGGGGACGGGGAATGGGGGTTGTGGTCAGTTCATCACAGGTTATTTCTGCCGATCCTTCCTCCTCAGGGGGAGGACTCCTCACACTCTTCCCCTGCTCCAGTGTGGGGTCCCTCCCATGGGAGACAGTCCCCTACAAACTTCTCCAACATGAGTCCTTCCCACAGGCTGCAGTTCTTCATGAACTGCTCCAGCTTGAGTCCCTCCATGGGGTGCCGTCCTTCAGGAACAGACTGCTCCAGCATGGGTCTCCCACAGGGTCACAAGTCCTGCCAGAAAACTTGTTCCAGTATGGGTTCCTTTCTCCATGGGGCCACAGGTCCTGACAGGAGCCTGCTCTAGTGCAGACTTCCAACGGGGTCACAGCCTGCTTTGGGCATCCAGCTGCTCTGGTGTGGGGTCCTCCCCAGGCCGCAGGTGGAGATTTGCTCCCCCGTGGAGCTCCATGGGCTGCAAGGGGACAGACTGCCTCACCGTGGTCTTCACCCCAGACTGCAGGGGAATCTCTGCTCCAGCACCTGGAGCACCTCCTGCCCCTTCCTTCTGCACTGACCTTGGTGTCTGAAGAGTTGTTTTCACATATTCACATTCCTCTCTCCAGCTGCAATTGCCATGTGCCCTTTTTTATTTCCCTTTTTAAATCTGTTATCCCAGAGGCACCACCAGGGTCACTGATGGGCTCAGCCTTGGCCAGTGGTGGGTCTGTCTTGGAGCTGGCTGGCACTGACTCTATTGGACACAGGAGAAGCTTCTATCAGTTTCTCACAGGAGTCACCCTTGCACCCCCCCCTACCAAAACCTTGTCATGCAAACCCAATACATCAGTACCAAACAGTAAAACAATTCGTTGTGTTCAAGATCTCACTGTTTCTTTCCATGGCCCACTGAACCTGGGTTCAGAACACGAGAAAGATGTCTCATGATCAGAAGTATTTGATAACTTATTTGATATGTTATAGAAATTTTTGATAATTTGTGTATTTCATAGGACCTCTTTGTAGCCATCACATAATTTCAGAGTAAAATTTGTTTGTGAAGGGGAAAAAAGAAAAATGGTGTATTTGGGACAGCCTGAGATATGGAAAAAATGTGACTGAAGGATTTAAAGACCAAAAGACCAACTTCAGTAGTGGTGAATAAATGGCAATATGAGAGAATTATTCATTTAAGATGCTTTCTGCACAGTATAGTGCTGAAGGACTTCTGAAAAGAGATCTGCCACACTAAGGGGAAGGTCCAGCATGACATGGAAATGAATTACATCTGCCCAGCAGAGGAGCAAGAATGTGTGCAGGAAGAACCACAGCACGAGCTCTCTCCTACAGCCCACACTGTTTTGAGAAGCGCTAGGTTTTCCTAAGGGGTTGGAGAAAAGGAGAATGTAGTGTAGAGCAAAAATTCATCGTAATCCCTCTTGCATTTGTACGTAGTATAAATGGGGATAGAGAACTTACTTAAGTGTAGATCACGTGCCTCATGTTATTTCATTTCAGGACAACAAAGTGCACCTCATTTAACCGTCCTATCAAATAAACGTACATCTGTATGTATTCTCCCAAATAGCTTACCATAATAAAATATTATATTGCATACACACCTGTTTAATTTCTGAAGATGATAGGAATTGCTCATCACACATGCCAGATGTATTGCTTGACACTTGCAATGCTGGAAATGGGGAAAAAGGAAGCACTCTGATGTGGCTATGATTTAGTTATATAGTAAGGATAAATCAGAGTCCATCTGCTCTAAACTATATCTGTGAGGTGTAAAGGAAGTGCAAAAATGCTTTAGATTGCTCCAGAATTACTCTAACATTGGACTACACAATCTGACAAAGCAAGTGAAGGGTTGTTTGTATCCAGTTCAGTGTATCCTAACAACAGATGGGAAAGCCATTTGTAAAATCAGATTTAGATCATTGGTTGCCTCCACAATGTCCAGTTCTTCTGATTATAAAGCTTTAACTTTAAAGTGCATGAATTGGAATTTCTATGCACCCAACTTATAACTGCATAAAGAGAAACAAAATACTCCTATTATTATCACCGTCACAATAATGCCCAAAGAACGGGCTAATGCCCAAAGAATGGCTGAAATGAAGTGGCTTTACACATGTTTTCTCAATGTATTGTTTTTCTGACATACCACTGATTGTGAAGAAATACCACTGTAACCAGAGCTTTCAAAGCCTAAGTACCCGAGGGAAAGTGCTGATTAATACTGCTATTTAAACTGAGGTTAATTAATTGTGATAAAGATTAATCGGTCTCTCCCCCTCTCTCTCTGTGAAAATAATTTTTGTGATGAGACCATGACACCTATTAATCCATATCAAAGACTTATAAATGTAGAAATAGTGAAGGGGGGAAGATAGAGGAGGATTTCAAGAATATAATTCTGAGAAAAAATGAACTGAACTAAAATAAATGCAAATTCCACTTTATGATGATTTGTTGATTTATCTGACATTTTTAGAAGGAAGTGTGTGTGGAAACATGACTAATTGCCATAATAGCACAAAAATGTGTCCAAGCTATGGCCCAGTCTTACAAGGCACTGTTTAAAAGAGTCTTATTGCTATCAATAGTGATTCTTTTTTAAAGAAGTTGAAGGTACTGAGCATTAAAGGAAACATTTATGTACTTAACCGGAGGCTACTTGCCTAGACTCAGATGACTGAGACAGGGTTGTTTCCCCCCCCGCCCCCACTTAACAGAAAAGCTCTTTGAAACCTATATATCCTGGCAGACCTGCTTGTAACGTGGTTAATAAAAACAAAGAATTGCAGCAGTAGTACTGTAACTACATAGTGCAAGTGCCTTGAAATAATGTATTTGATGGCAAGCAGACAGAAAAGGCTAGAACATATTATACACATATGTATACAACATACATAACATAAAATCAAAGTCAGAATGAAAAAAATCGCCCATGTAAAAATGCTCTCCCACCATACCTTAAATTGAGTCGTTCCCACACATACACTCGAAACTTGTCCACCCATGGTATGTTCTGTCATTAGCATACAATGATATCTGGAAAAAGTAGTGGAACTCTATTCATTTGAATATTTAGACTAGTGGAAAATGGTATTTTTTTCTGTGCATAGCAGTTATGACTATATATTTTTCATATCTACTTATACATCACTCTGAAAATCTTCCCATCTCAAAAGCTGTGGTGAAAAAAAACCAGGCACAAACCCCACAAAATTTTGGAAAGAAAATGTGAAAATAAATGTCAAGTAGTTGTTATTTTACATCTTTCTTATTTTAATCCATTACTTAATGTCATAAATAGTGGTCAAGAATCACTTGAATATGATTAACAATATACTGTGTAATGGCATATTTTAAACAATCTGTTATTCCTCAAACTCTGATACTTGCTGTGACTTAGAACTATTTGAATCAGCTTATCTGGGAAACAAAGAGTTTGACACTTCAGGCTTGAGAAAAGAGTGAACACATTAACCAGGAATAATTCACAAATGTTTTTCTTAGTCAAAAATACATTATTCTATTTAGTATGTGGTACACATTCCTGAGCATACACACATTAGACAGAACTGGTATCTCTTTAATGTCAAATAAACAACAATGACAATTCTGTATAAAAAGGAACATCCAGACATGAAATTTCAGGAGTGTATGTTAAAAATAAATCTTTTTTTTTTAAGTTGTTCTGTTAATTTGAATTAAAAAATAGCATCCTTAGAATCTATGATTACAGTTTAATGTTTCCAAGCAGCTCAGTAATATGTTCAGAATTTTATTTTCATGTCCTCTGTAGAGCTGAGCAGAGGAGAGCTGGGGCTCAGTGAGGATAAGGACCAGGCACTGGGGTCCCAGGGATCCGTCCCAGCACCCCAGCCAGGAGCAGGCAGCCGAGGGCACTGGGGCAGTCCCAGCCCCAAGTTTCAGACACCTCCCTGGGGATGGGGATGTGCTGCGGCCAGGGCAAGACGTGGGGTCCATGGTGGGCAGGGCAGGGCTACAGTGTCACTGGGCCAGGGGCTGACAGCCCTGGGGGACTGACATGGGGTCCTGGGCCTTGGGCAATGTGAGGGGAGTCCTTGGGCTAGGCAGAGCCAGGCAAGCCGGGCAGGATCCTCAGGATCCTGACAGGGAGTTCTCAAAGGCATCGGGTAGCAAATTATTTTGGAAAGAAAAAAACAAAAAAGAAAAATAGGAACTTTATTCCAAACTATTGTTATGAAATAGAACTTTGTACCTTTGTACCTTTCTTTACAATCAACTATATGCACATTAAGGGCTAACAGCTATTCTAGAGAGATATTTGTCCTGCTTGAAGCTGTGAGGCCCTTTCATTTATCAAAATGAGAACATTTCCATGTTCAGTATGCTCACATTTTTTGCATATGAACAGCAGAAAACCAAGGGAAAAATATCAGGAACTCTTAGAAATTTTCCTAATTTACATGCACAGGTTCTAATAAAGCAGAAATGTATAGAGTGACATTAAATATATATTCCAACTCTTATTTCTAGTTTTTCAAAAGCAAAGAATGAGCAGTACTTCTCACCAGGGCCAACTGCCTGAACAACAGAATGGGCTTAAAATGTCTGCTAAGTAGCTAACACTTACAGACTCTCAAGGCATATGTAAGAGCAATGTTTAGAAATATTAGTTTTGTATATATCCCTGTAGACTGCACTCCCCTGGTCTCTGCTTTCTTAATGACATCAACAATTAGACAAAAAAGTTCATACCATTAATCCAGTCCAGAGCCTATGGAGAGCAGCCCTGCAGAAAGAGATCTGTGGGTGCTGGTCGGCAGCCAACTCATACTGAGTCAGCACTGTGCCCTGGCAGCCAAGAGGGCAAACCGCATCCTGGGATGCATCAAACACAGCATAATCAACCGGTCAAAAGAGGTGATTATCCCACTGTATTCAGCGTTAATGCCTTCACCTTGAGTATGTTGTCTACAGTTCTGGGACCCACAATTTAAGAAGGATGTTAAGGTGCTGGAATGCATCCAGGGGAGGGCAACAAAGCTGGTGGTGGGTTTGGAAGGAATATCTTACCAGGAGTGGCTAAGGACTTTGGGCTTGTCTAGTTTGGTGAAAAGGAGGTTGAGGGGACACCTCACTGATCTCTACAACTTCCTGAGAATCTGATCTCTTCTCCCTGGGATCCAGTGATAGGAAATGTGGGAGGGGTTCAAAGATGCATCAGGGGAGGTTTAGACTGGACATTAGGAAGCATTTTTTTACCACGAGGGTGGTCAAACACTGAAACAGAGGTGGTCAATGCCTCAAGCCTGTCAATGTTTAAGAGGCATTTGGACAACGCCCTTAATACCATGCTTTAAATTGGTCACGCACTTGGACTAGATTATCATTGTATGTCTCTTCCGACTGAAATAGTCTAGCCTATTCTACCTAACATCAAATTACTATCAACTATTATTAAAAGAATTACTCAGATTTGTTTGGTGCCTTGCAAACATAGAATTTCATTACTGGAGAACTTTTCTTAAACATTTCTTAACTGTTCATATCATGTTAATGTACCTCCTTGGTGTAAAGCCTAATTACATTTTAATCTTTTCATGACAGATTCCACTTCTGATTGCTTAAGAAATGTTTTTCACTTCATGTCCAATTACCGAATGACCTGGTAAAAACATCTTATTATTAAACATCATGTCATGTACACTGAAACATAAGAATATTTCCTTTATTATAGATCATAAAAATGCATTTAATGGTTTTGTTTCTTGTTTGTGCACAGAGCAAGACATATGTAGTGTGTTCACAAAAAATATAATATTACACTATTGCATAACAAAAAATCTACTTTTAAGGGATATGAAGTAGAAATAGCACTTTAAGCCCAGTTCAAATAAACTGATGTAATTATATTCCCATGCATTTTTTTCAAATTGTAGCAGTTCTGCACTACAAAATATTAGTATTTGTCTGTGTGAAGGATAAAATTTAAAATTAACTTTTTATTCCTTTAATCGGCTTCATTTTGTATTTGGTAAGATACATTCCCATCACTTAATTACTTCAAGTGCACCAGAGGCAAAAATACTTGACTTTTCCAGAAGGCCCAAAAAAGTAATCCAGATAGATATGCTATTTGGGAGCAAGTAAGAAAAAATCTCTTTATGTGTCATTTTGGTGATTTTTTTCAATAGCAAATGACTCAAAAAGGAAAACAATTTTTCTTTAAAGCACTACAAGGTAATGAAGTTCCTAAATTCAGTATACACAGAATATTACTTCAATCTAATGGAATTTAGTTTTTAGCTTTTAAATACCCTATCACTCATAAATTGGAGAAAAGTTCACAGAATCAGAGAATCACAGGATTGTTAAGGTTGGAAAAGACCTTTAAGATCATTAAGTCCAACCATCAACCCAACAAAACCATGACCACTAATTGATGCCCTGAAGTGTGACGTCTACACATTTTTTTAATACTTCCAGTGATGGTGACTCCATCACCTCCCTGGGCAGCCTGTTCCAATGCCTGACCACTCTCTCAGTGAAGAAATTTTTCCCAATATCTAGTCTACCCCACCCCCCAGCGCAACTTGAGGCCATTTCCTCTTGTTCTATCACTAGTTACTTGGAAGAGGAGACCAACACCCACGTCGCCAGAACCCCCTTTCAGGTAGCTGTAGAGAGCGATAAGGTCTCCCCTCAGCCTCCTCTTCTCCAGACTAAGCAGTCCTGGTTACCTCAGCCATTCCTCATGAAAATTGTTCTCCAGACCCTTCATCAGCTTCGTTGCTCTTCTTTGGACACACTTCAGCAACTCAATGTCCTTTTTGTAGTGAGGGGCCCAAAACTGAACACAATATTCAAGCTGCGGCCTCACCAGTGCCAACAACAGGGGTACGATCACTTCCCTACTCCTGCTGGCCACACTTTCTGATATAGGCCAGGTCGCTGTTGGCTGCCTTGGCCACCTGGGCACACTGCTGG
>NW_010531303.1:166364-174506 GCF_000687285.1 Phaethon lepturus | reverse complement strand
GCACTTGGCCTTATTAAACCTCATACAGTTGACCTCAGCCCATCGATCCAGCCTGTCCAGACCCCTCTGCAGAGCCCTCCTACCCTCCAGCAGATCAACACTCCCACCCAACTTGGTGTCATCTGCAAACTTACTGAGGGAGCACTCGATCCCCTCATCCAGATCATCAATAAAGATATTAAAGACCAGACCCAAAACTGAGCCCTGGGGATATTACATAATTCCACTCCTCATCTATTCCCAAATGCTTGATTTCAGAGTGGAAAACAAACCAAATAGCCTACAGTCAGCCTTGTTTTCTGCAGCCACATAATTCCAATGGCATAAATTGTTTCCTAAAATTCTCTTCTCCTGTTACTGTTCACTAATTTTTAACCAATGACAATGGACTTTTTCTCTTTTCAGTTGCTCTGACAGGTGCTCTGATAAAAACTGTCTGTCTGGAATTGGTACTATATTCCAAAAGGACATAGAAAGCTAAGCCAACATCATGGGAAAAAAGTGCCTTGTGTTCTATAAAAAGGCAATGTTTTTGATCATTAAAAATAGATAAATTTATTGTTGGAAATGTAGGGTTATTAAAAATGCATATATACCTTCAAAAGCAAGAACTTTTTTCTTAGAAATTTCAAGCCAGATAAGAAATTTTAACTATTTTGACAGGAACATCATTTACCTGACTGTGTAATTAATTACAGCTAAATTGCAAGACAGAGGAATATACTACAGGTCTGCTTCCAGTATAAGCACTTGGACTACAGCCCAACTGCAGAGAAAGTATACTCTCCATATATCCTAATGTACTGATACCTTGATCATCCCTACTGAGGTGTGCATTTGAGTGCACTGTGGCTCCTACTCTGAGCATGAAGTTAATTTCCTTTGAAAATTAATCTGATTATGCACACCAAGTGGGGTATAATTCTTAACTTGCACTCATATGAAATAACTTCTAAGATAAACAAGTCCAGTATGTATTAAATTAATATGTATCTCCTGCTTTAAGCAACATAAGGAGTTTAAATATATTTTTCTCTTTTTCTTTCTAGCATTGAGAAATTAAAATTTCAAGTGTGTAATTTCATGGCTTTCAGACAAGTCATACTAAATAGGAAAGAAAACATATTTGGAAATGAGAAAATTTGTAAACACATTTCCCTTGGATTAATCTTTTATATAGTCTGTTGGATAGACAACAGTTATATTTTGGTTCCAAACTGGTATGGGAGATGTGCAAAAAAACCCCCACACCCTCAAAAACATTGCTGGCATGGCATGAGGAGGTAGAGTGCTGGTAGTAGTATTTTTTCTTAAATGAACCACGCAAACATCCAGATGACACTACTATCTGATCTGTGTTTAGGACAAATCGTCAAGCTGGGTAATGGTACTATGCCTACTTATATGGGCACAAATGCTATAATAAATTATATCCTGTCAGTGAAACTGTGTATACTTACAGTAAATCATCCTGAAGTAATTATTAGATGGTAGTTTACATCCCTTATTCTAAATGGTTTGTTTTACCTCAGAGTGCTGTATGTCAATGCTGATTTAAGCGATTCCTGTACGGTATTAAACTGTTAGTATTCTATTTGTTTATAAAGCACTTTGTGATCCACTGGCATAAAATGTAAGATGCTCTCAGATGTCTAGACAGCTTCTTGTTTGGTAAGTTTAATACTATTTAAGTGGTTGAGAATTCTGAGCTTAAAATAAACTGAGAAAATGAAAGACTCTTGAGAAAGTCTGTGAAGATGGATTCAAGTGAAAGTGGTAAAAACTGAGGAACATGACTCTAGAAACCATTCATACATAATCTGTAAGATTATGTATCATATACTTGATCTTTAAAAGTGCCTGTAAAACAGAAATTGCGTTGCTGGATAACATTAAAAAAGCAAAACTGGCCTGCCCGTCATCACACTTTGTCTGATACATGGTTCACAGAATGAACCACTATCATGGGAAGTCAGCTGTGAGTGTGAGGAAAACTGAGGTAAAGGACTCACCAGTACAGGGTCCATCTCCTATTCACCAAGCAGAACGTCTTTTAGAAAAGTTAAAGGCCTTCTTATTAATGGTCTCCAAGGTTACATCCATGCCCTTTAATGCAACCAATCCAGGAAGCAGGGTCTGCCCCCAGGCTCGGAGGGTCTGAACAGTCATGTCCATATTTCCTGGGACGAACACACTTTTAAGGAAATTGATGCATACACACTTCACTGAAGAAACCCCCATGTGGTTACTCTACAATCCTAAGATGTTGATGTTATCTTCTGTGCTTTTTATTTCAAAATAATAATAATGTGAGGTTGTGCTGTCATTATCCGGAGTGACGTTTCTTATGAAATCAAAATAAGTGCATAAATTACGTATTGTGCAACTCCTGTCAACTTATGAGAAAGCTTTAGGACAAAAAGCTTTCTGAGACAGTGGTAGATGACTACATAGGGCACAACAAAATAAATGCAATGCTACTGTGTTTATGCCATCCAATGGAAAGGTTCCCTTAAGTGAAGTATCTCCAGAAAAATAAAAAAATGTTCTTTTGGAAGGGAAAATTTACCTGAAAAGAGACCCCGAGCATAAATGAAAATTTATCCAAAGCAGGCTGTCAGAGGCCCACCAGCCAAGAACATAAATTATTTGGCAGGGGAAACATACTTTTAGATATACCTAAACTGGAAAAGCAAAGACATTCCCCAAACATACTCTCTAAAGTAGCAGAGAAATAAGACAGTTTAGAACTGATATCATTCCGTTATGAGTTACGAAAGAAGTCTACACTGCAGGCAGCACTGCATGCTCCTCTGGTCAGTTAGAGAGACTAGTGAGACAGCTGTGAGAATCATAGACACACATTATTGAGTTTCTCTGGTAATTAGCTGTTGCAAGGAAATTCACTTCTATCCTTGCAAAGTCAGTGCAAGAATTGCCATTGACTACCATTGTAACTGGATCAGGAGTACAGATATGCAGCTGATCCTGCTACAGCTCCTAAAATACAACTGACAGGTAATGAAGCGGCTTAAACAGAATGTGAATATGATTTTTAATGTCCCATCTGATAATGTCTTATCTTACAACTTCCCAGTGGTAAAATAAAACCAGAGTCTTGTTGAAAGTTTCTAAGATATGATTCCTTGCTTTCCTAATATACAAGTAATTCTAAAACACCTAAGGATAGACAAAGCCAAGTGAGGTGCTCTCATAGAAAGAAAGGTATTTTAACATTTTCTAAATATGAAAGTAATTTACATTACAATAAACAAACCAGGATAATGTGCACTAATGATAATTATAAAATCACAAATCTGCTTATCTTTTTGCTTATGACTTTAAATATATAATCTTATAAATACACAGATACATTTTTATGTACAGTTATATATACATATTAAGTTTTGAGTGATGACTGTTCCTTTTCACCTCAACACTAAGATTGCTTGAGGGCCATTGACATTAACCCTGTGAAAGACTGTTGTTTGACTATTTTAACTATTTTGTTTTTCTCCCACATGCTGAGATAATCTCTTATGAATCCACAATGTGTCCCCCTGACTCCCTTTCATCTTCTTCTCATGTTCATGCTTTAGAGAAAATTCTCTGAGAACAGCTGCTCCCACACTATTATCAGTAACAGGATTCTGAAACAAACTACGACTGTTGTGCACTGAGTAGTATCAGGGAGAAAGGCTAAAAAGAGGTAAAAAAAGCAATAATCCTGTCAATTCTGAAATTGCCTTTAAGACATTTTATAGCTATCTTGATATAAACAGTGGTGCATGCAAAATGGAACAGGCTTAGGAAGGAAATCTTGTACTTTAAAAAGCAAAATTTAAAGGCTAGTATCACCAAGGTGTTGATCATTTAGGAGATGTGTGCAGTATATCTGTTTGCCTTTGATAGTGTCTACCTGTGAAGGGGACATTTAACATGCAGGTCTCACATTCCCTACAGTATTGTTAAGAATGAATGAGAAGTGAGTGCCTAAGCAAGGTGACATCCAGTATGCAGTCTATATACAACTACAGCTGATAGGAAGTGACATGGAATCTGAAGCCTGTTCATATAGCTTTCTTTCTTTACTGCATAATGTTTTAGACAAAAAGAATGCTGTACCAGGGTCCAAAGATCTCAAAAGTGTAAATATTTGTATTAGAACCTAAAATCAGAAAAATCTAGACAATTAACTATCTCTCTTCCTGCCTCGCTGATATTCTGAAACCCCACACCTTATCATGTTAACAAATACCCTAATCCTAACATTATTTTGAAGAAAGTTAGCTGTAGCAGTGTTTTCACTAGAAATGGTTCTCAGCTCTCAGTTTCACTTTTCTCTTTGATGGTGTTTTGATCAATTAATCTTTTTTACTTTTTCATTGCAGAGGAAAACAAAACTGGTGTTTTCTCTGGGAGATGTAATGATAGTACTGAATAGTACTTAACTCCTATGCAGCTCTTCAAGCATTCTGTGTCTCTCCTATATCTCATAACAAAAATGTTTAGCCTGATAACAAACAGATTGACTCTGGTTTTGAACTATCAAGCCAACTATGGGTTTCAGACACATGATATACTTCAATAACAGACTTTTCTAGGATATCTGGAAATGCTTTTAATAATAACAGGTAATACACTGGTGTATGTGTCTTACAGTTTCGTTCATATCCGTCATCAAGTCAGAGCAGCTGGTTACAGTTACGATTGGCCTCAACCTAGAATCACCGATCATTTTAGCTCAGGAATCTCAATCAGAAGCTTTTACAAAGTTAACAAAGATATACAATGTTGTTTTAAAATACAAGATTCAGTGCATCAAAGTCATGCTGTAATACATATATGAGGTCCCGTATAAAGGAAAAAATGTTGAAGAAAGGAGGGTGTATTTGGTATGGCTGAGGTGGAGTTAATTTTCACCATAGCAGCTCTCATAGTGCTGTGTTTTGTACTGGCAGCTAGAAAGGTGTTGGTAACACATCAGTGTTTTGGCTACTACTGAGCAGTGCTCACACAGCATTAAGGCTGTCTCCCCAACATTCTGCCCCGCAGGAGTAGGCTGAGGGTGGGCAAGATCTTGGGAGGGGACACAGCCAGGGCAGCTGACCCAAACTGGCCAAAGGGGTATTCCATACCATATGATGTCAGCTCAGCAATAAAAGATAAGAGAAAGGTGGAGGAGTAGGGGCATTAGTCTTTATTACATTTGTCTTCCAGAGCAATTGTTACGCATACTGAAACCTTGTTTCCCGGGAAGTGGCTGAACATCACGTGCTGATAGGAAGCAGAGAATAAATCTTTGTTTTTCTTTGCTTCTACACACGGCTTTTGCTTTTTGCTTAGTAAACTGCTTTTATCTTAATCCATGTGTTTGTCTATTTTTTTCTACGTTAATTTCTCTCACCCCGTCCTGCTGAGGAGGGGAGTGATAGAGCAGCTTGGTGGTACCTGGCATCTAGTCAAGGTCAACCTACCACAGAGGAAAAGAGAAAATTAATCTATTGCTAAGTCAGTGACTTTAAGGACTGTGAAAGATGACAGCAGATCCACCAAAGAGTTGAAAAAGGTATCATAGAATCATAGAATAGTTTGGGTTGAAAGGGACCTTTAAAGGTCATCTAGTCCACCTCCCCCTGCAATGGGCATGGATATCTTCAACTAAATCAGGTTGCTCGGGTCATCCAACCTGACCTTGGATGTTTCTAGGTATGGGACATCTAACCACCTCTCTGGGAAATCTGTGCCAGTGTCTCAGCACCCTCATTGTAAAAAATTTCTTCCTTATATCTAGTCTAAATCTACCCTCTTTTAGTTTCAAACCATCACCCTTTGTCCTATTGCAACAGGCCCTGCTAAAACTAAAAAGTTTGTCCCCATCTTTCTTAGAAGCTCCCTTTAAGTACTGAAAAACAATGATATGAGTCAAGTAACACTAAAAAGTACTACTACTACTACTACTACTACTACTACATTCTCTTCCGCATTTATGTGTAATTCTTCCCACTCCTCCAGAAAACAGAAAATATGAAGGAAATAGTGGTTTACAGATATGAAAGCAAACCTGAAATTTTTCTGCCTGACACATTTTGCCTATTGCTTATCACTTCAGAAGCAAAAGGTTGTTATAGAGAAGCCCACTGGAAACTAAGCAATTTCTATACAGTATTTGGTAGCATGAAGGACTGCATATGAATTCCAAAAGGAGGAAAAGCAATGTACCTTCTCTATCATGATCCAACAGGAAACAACAAAGTGGGTATTGAGAAACCAGAACACATTCTTTTTTCCTTTTTAATTTTTATTATTATTAATTTTCTGGTCCTGTTCTAAACACTCTTATGTTAGCAGTACAAACAGTACTGTACAAACATCATTATATATTTTACATCCCGCTTTAATTCTTACAGAAATGACCTAATGGCACTATCTAATCTCATTTTGCCTTATACTTCTCAAAATTGGAATATAACATAGTATAGTGGAATATACTTTTAATCAACTGTAACACCTACATCCAAATCATTGCACAGACAATTTCTACTATTCAGCACACAAGTTAATTTAGTGGTGGATTAAAGCAAAATGTGTTCTGTAATTTTTCTGACTCATACATAGATATAAAAAATACTGGTATTTAATAGTCTAGTCTGAAACTATTAAATTCACAGTATTTTTATGTAACAGCAGAGATTGATCTGAAAGGTATTTTAAAATAACATGGTTTTATTTCTGGGTAATAACCTGAAATCAAGAAAATAATTCATACCATAGTAAGCAAACATTGAGAAGAGACATCTGCCAGAGGATAAATTAGACTTCAAGTGGGAGACCATTTCTTAGGTGCATACCATGAAACATAGATGCAGAAAGACAGCTCATCAAAAGCAAAGAGAATGAAACAGAAAGATAAGAGAGGCTATATTATTTTTTGACCATAAGTTACTTATAAGAGATATTATGTAACAAAACTGAAAGACTAATCAGGACTGATGAAGTATCATTCTTGACTGCACAAATTTAAGTTTACTGTTCATTTTTTCCCTGTGCTTCCTCATATCACTAACACCTCACTGAAGTAAACATTTCTTTCAAACGCATTTACATTCCTCAAGGAAACAAAGTGACTTTTCCCCAAAGAATTTAAAAAGTCCTGGTTTAAAGACATCTATATGCTATTGATTTAAAATTACTTGTTTTTATGTAATTATAATACTTTTCTACCAGCTCCTATGTTTTCTGTAAACTCTCAGCAGTGGTCTTTTTAGATCACATTTTGATTACAATTTACACATCTTTCATGGTTGACATCCAGTCATGACAGTAAAAAGGTTAGTGCTCCAGTCAGCCAAGAAGAAATTATTCAGACAGTCTTAAGACATTATATAATTTCCTAAACCTAATAAAATATTGTGACTCTAACTCTTCCCCCCCCAGCCGTTGGAGGAAATGGGACTATCCAAAACCAAAGAATCTGTTCACAGTCATTTTGGGAGATACAATAAAAAATTATAGTGGGTTTATGTTAAAGGATTGAACTGGAATTCAGAATGTATGTAATCCTAGCTTTGTGAAGCCATCCATAAGCTTCTTGCATGACAGAACAAGGCACTTTATGCTCCGATTCCAGCCATCATCCTTTGCCAATTTTAGGTCGTTCAGGAAAGACTGCCTTGTAAAGTAAACAAAATGGTACTTTCCAAAGCACTGTTGTAAAACCAGTACAAATTCTTCTGCTTCTGAAATCAGAAACCAGCAAGTGAGTGACAGGGGAAGTTTGAGTACCAAGGTACTCTTGGAGGGAAGAGAAACAGAAATTCAGCACCACCTAACGTTACAGTACTCATGTCCCAATTAGTGGAAATTGATACATCAACTCAGGACATGGTTTAGTGGGCATGGTGGTGTAGGGTTAATGGTTGGACTGGATGATCTCAAATGTCCCTTCCAACCTTAATGATTCTGTGATTCTATGTGATTCATTCCTAATTTAATTCCTTTAAACTGAAACAGCTTCAACCTGGACAGTTTTATAATGATTTATAGGAAGATATATAAATCTTACAGGCAGAGGAGAAAATTCCTGCATGTATCCTACTTTGAGAATGTAACACTCAAAATATTTTTATGTGCAAATAGGGA
>NW_010531303.1:126487-166338 GCF_000687285.1 Phaethon lepturus | reverse complement strand
GAAAGATGCCTTTCATGAGATGCCAAAAAATTATAAAGAGTCTATTTAAAGTTTTAAATGTGTGACTAATTTACAACAGTTTCTATGGTTAGTCTAGTTATAATGATACTAACATATATAGTCCAAATTAGGTAAATATCTGAGAAGAGATTTCATTATAATTTACTCAAAATTTGTTATGGAAAATTTCTATTACTCTCTTTTGTCTGCTGTTTTGCTCATCTTTATGCTGTTCCCCTGGCACCTGCTGCTGATGCACCCAACTGCCTTGAGCAGAAGAGGGCTGCTGCAAATTGTTCTCATCCCAAGTTCATCTCCTGGAGCACAGTGATGTCAATGATAGCATTTTTTTGCTTTTCCAGGAGGAACATGATATTGATTTGGATAGTTTCTTCTTACTCATTGTGGGGTCTACTTCAGACCATTTTTCTGTCCTTTATGTATTTGTATAGTTAATGTATTTAAAAATAAATAAAATATTTCTATATTTTAAATACTTGTTCTTTTTTCTTTTAGCTACTGTAAACCCAATTTTGACCAGCTAACAAATTTGCACTACTTTAACTGACCATTGCTGAATTCTTCATCGCTCCAGTCTCACGTGTCCTTTTTTTTATCATCTCATTCCTATAATTCTCCACACTGTAGAGAATTATAGGAATATAATGTTTCACTTTCAAGGACCCTGCTATCATCCTAGGCCTGCACTATTCTGCACTACGTTATTATATTAAAGTCACAAATATTTCATTCTACAGAGAATAATAATTAATCTTATTACTTATTATACAAAAATTATGGTTATACCATACAAAGTTAAGCAAAAAAAAAAAACAGGTAAAAAAATGTTGTTATAGGTAAAGAAACTAAAAACCAAAAATGTCAGTAGAAAAATCTGTAGCCTGTTACTAGCAATGGCAATGCTGTATGTATTGGGCTGCAGGCTATATGACTGAGTACTATATTAAGTCAGGAGTAACATAAAAAAAGAAAGTCTTTTCTTTCTCCTTTTAAAAGAAAACAGGATCATCACTATATTTTGCAGAAGATCTGGTACTGACGGTGTGCCTTGAAATGATGCTAGAAAACCCTGTAGACTGAAATCTATCAGGGGAGTTAGGTAGAGGAACAAATAGTTCCTAAATCCTAACTGGACTTAATATTCCAAGCCATCCAGCTCTGTCAAGATGCAGTGTCAGTTGTCAAATATCTTCACAGTAGAAAGGAAGGCTAGGGACTGTAGGATCTCTTCAAGGGAAGAAAAACTCCTTGGAGCAGGCAGCAGCTAAGTAGACATTTTCTGAATTCCAGTTGCAGACAGAGTTCAAAGTATTGTACAACCTGTACTGCAGGCCTAACTGAATTGATAGGAGGAGTATAACAAAGCAATGAAGAAACGAAATACAAATCAACACCATCTAAAGTAAAAAAATAAAAACTACAGATACCACAGATTGTACGCTTTCTTTAAAACAGAAGTCACAGCCATACCTGTGATTATGCCACCTGTGTGTGCCTTGCCTTCATTTAAAGGTGCAGTAGGAATTCTCACATGAACACCCTCTGTTGAACAGTAGAGAAATGATGAATAGACTTGTTTTCTTGTAAGAGAAACCTGTAATAGCTCCAATGACCAAAGTGGAATCTGCACAATGTGCTGTGTGTGGCTTGGAGGCTCATTTGATGCCACGCAGCTTAGGGTTCCCAAGATCTAAAGGGGTGTAAGATTATCTATACCGTTCTCACTTTCTTTATAGAGTTAGCTCTAATAAGTAATAACATTTTAAATTATACTTTGCAGAGTCTGAGTGCCTTTCTTACTGGGAACATACTGGACCAGCACCTCTTGTTGCCAAACAGTTTGACAAATATTTTTACACAAATATTTAGATCATATTGTGTATTCTTTTTTTTTTTTTAATTTACCTTCTGTTCAGAGAATTGTGATTTTTAGAAGCTACTTAAAAAACTCAGTAAATTGTCTGTAAAACAGCTTTATTCCTTCCCAATTACAATGAAAAATTGTAAAATGGTTGCAGCCTTTAAATTTACATTCTTTTGAGTTTCTCACCAAATATTTAATCCATATGCAAAAAGCCAATCACAGAGATTTTGGACAGACAAATAAGGATTCGTTTAATTGCCTGTGAATCAGTTTAGAAGAATCTTCTGCATTGAATTACAGGGAAAGTATTATACTGGAAATACAGAAGAGTAAGCTCTCTTTTTTTCTGGAAGTGTAGATACTCTGAACTATGGGTATAAGTCATTAAATCATTTCATACTATCATGAGCCTTTACCTAGTTAAGTCATGACACATGTTTCCTTGGCAGGCACATTACAGTCTCAGATTTTATGTCTCAAAGTCGTTGTTGGATTTGTTGTAAATATATGTGAAGTTCTTCCTATGCAATGGGAGAAATGTAAGGTGGATTGCTGCAGTATGCATCACAGGGTTTTTAAATCATCTCCAGCTAGAACTATGTAGAGCACAATTTGGCATAAAATAAACAACATGTAAAAAAAAATTTACCTTGTGCATCTCTCAAGTGCATGAACTGCAAGTTCAATTCGAATCCAAATGCCCATGAAATGCAGTTGGAGAAAAAAGCCAGCAAAACTAAAGCCTGCTCCGGTATACTTTATTTCTCCTTGCAATTTCTTGACATTATCCACAGAAATTCTTGTGAATATTAGCATCATCATTATCATCCAATCTCCAAAAACATTTCTACACTGGGGAAATTAGCTGCTGGTATTTAAATTATTTTGACCGAGGCCAAATATGGTATTTTGGTACCCACAACGGCATGTTGATTTGGTGCCATCATTTTCCCACCTCTCCACCATGGACACTGGAATATAATGTCACCAATAAAATAAAATGAAGTACTATAAAATATATTGGAAAGTACATTTTTCCTGATGTTAGCACCACAGATTACTAAAAACCACTTAGTTTTTACAGCACTAAGACTATTTTTATGAATGCACTTCTATCAGAAGGTTTTGTAGGATTCAATTTTTATTCTATACTTATTGTAGCCCTACATTTGACGTCACTATTTTGAGAACAAAGCTGTTGACACTTAAAACTGAGAAAGTTGTGACTGAGCTTTTCTAAGGAGCTCAGAAAATCTAACAGGTTAAAAGGTGTAGAAAAGCACTCAGCTGGGGAAGATGTATCCAAAAATATATGCATAAATATTTTACATTCTGAAATAAGATTTAAAAAAATTAGTTTAGAAATGCCTGAAAAGGAAATTTGAAACATAATGATTGCTATTTAAACAGGATGTCAAGAAGGGGACCAAAACAACAGAGAGTATGTTTCTATACAAATACTAAATGTCTAAGAAAATAAGAAACAAGATAAAGAAATTAGAATATCTTGCCCTAGACAAAGACATTGATAAAGTAGATATATCAGAAATTTGTTGGCAGCCACTGGGACAGTGAATGCAAATATGCATGTGGCAGTCTAGTATGACAAGTAAAGGAGATCTTCGATTCAAAACAGATTAACAGATTCAGCACAGAATCTGAATGGACAAAAATCCCAAGCTTATATAAGGGTATAGATTTGGATAACTATTAGAAAGTGACTGACCAGGATAATGGTACTGATTGCTGAATGCTTATTGAAGACAGACAGACAGTGAGAACAGGCAATACAGTTTTTCTGAGTATCATCATTGTTATAAATGATTTAGTCCCAAACAGGATTCCAATTCAAATTTACAATTTATTAAGCGAATAGAGGCAAGCAAACAGCGCTGGGTGCGCCGGGAGTCTCTGCTCCACCAAGACACACGCAGTACAGTTCCTGTTCCTGGTTTATATCTTGTCCGTTAATACATATTAATGAACAGGCGTGTCTTCTTCGGCACATGCCCTCTTCTCCTGCTAGAGTCTTCTCGAATCTTCCTCGGCGTGCCCCCAGGATGACCCCAAACCCTATGCATGCGCTTTCTTTACACAATACTATGCGGTCAGTGGTCAAACTGGTTTGAGCTGATATACCAGCAAAGTAGTTTAACTTTCTCCTGTAAAATACCCCTTTTTATGGTGCAGGAGAAATCCATAAAAGTACAGAAGATTACATTTCATCACACGAATCAGATGAACATATTTCACATCATCATCCTCTTATAGATTAGGCAAATGTAACCTGGGAAATTAAACAGATGACATTTTAAGAAACTAATCATGTTTGTGTTAGGATCAGCTAACCAGGAAACCCACAAAAAAATAAAAGTTACCGTTGATTTGGTGCAAAATAATGAACAGGATTTTGTTCAAAATCTTCCAAAAAGAATATAATTTTATAATGCTGTTGACTTACTTAGATTCAACTCCTGTACAGAGGAATGGAGGACAAAAGGAAGCTTGTAAAAAAAAGGTAAAAGTAGAAGGAAATTTGAATAAGCTGTTGGATAAGAGACAGGAGAAAGAAGTTAGGAACCAATGCTCAGTTATCCAACCAGCACTAGAAGTAACCAGAAGTGTTCCACAGGGTTTTATGTAGCACAACATAGTTATGAATCATTTAAACAGTGTATATATATTAGGCTGAGTGAGGACAAAAACAAAAAACAAATTCTGAAGAACTTCAACAGGACCTATGGCACTGAGCCACTAGTCAATGATATAGCAGGTGAAATTCAAGGTACACTGGGGAAAAATAAATAGTTTGTATACAAGTAAAGGCAGCGTGACCCAACTACTACCACGCAGAAGCGAGGAGTTAGTCGCTGAGAGGAGCTGCTCTGGAGCTGCCCAACCTGCAACAGAGAGGCAGATCTTGGTGTGCAGGGGGTTTCCTGAGGCAGGGAGACACCAGGGCAGCAGAGACACCTGCCAGGAGCCAGCAGCTCTCGTGGGAGATGCTGACAAGGCCTGGGCACTGCCCCAATGGTGGTCTACCCCCCATGCCTATAAAAAGCATCCGGGGAGCACCAGTGGTCAGGAGCGCTACCAACAGAGCAGGCAAACAGAGCGTGGCACATCAGCCAGGGTGGGGTATGGCAGTTTGCATGGCAGTTCACTCAGGGAGGGTATAGTGGCCCCACCAGCTCAAGAGTTGAGTTCAATCTCAGGAGAGGCTTAGCTATGGTAGCCACCCAGTGGAAAGCCATGTCCTCTGCACTATCCAGAATGGATGTGGCAAGTCAGACAAGTCCAACTACACCAGAGGTACTGCCAAGGTCAGAAAGGCCTACCCCCGCATTCACGACCACCCCCACGAAGAAGAAAAGACAGGCTATAGTTGTAGGTGATTTGTTTCTGACGGGAACCCAAGGTCTAATGTGCAGGACAGACCCTTTTTTTAGGGAAGTCTGCTGCCTCCCTGAAGCCCGGGTCAAGGACATCACTAGGAAACTTCCTAGCCTTGTGAGGTCCTTGGACTGTTACCCACTACTGCTCTTCCATGTGGGCAGAGATGAAGCTACAATTCACAGTCTAAGAGCGATCAAAAGAGACTTCAGGGCCTTGGGATGGTTGGTAAGGGAATCTGGAGCACAGGTTACTTTTTTCTCCCGCCTTCCTGTTGTGGGCAGTGACATAGGGAGGAACAGATGGGTCCAGTTTACTAATGCAAGGTTCCGTGACTGGTGCCACCACCACAGTTTTGGTCTTTTTGATAATGGGATGGCCTACATGGCACCTGGCTTGCTGGCATCAGATAGGATTAACCTTTCTCAACAGGGGAAGAGGGTCTTTGCTTGCAAGCTAGTGAGGTTTATTGACAGGGCTTTAAACTAGACTCAAAGGGGGAGGGTGATAATACTAGGCTTACCCATGACAAGCTGTGAGCTAAAACACCAAGTTTAGATGGACAGAGTGCGAGTGAGGCCCCTCAGCCTGTTGCACCAGAGAAAGACCTCAAAGAACTACAGGGTCTTCCTCTAAGAGGATGGCACAGCTGACAGCCCAGCTGAAGTGCCTCTACAGCAGTGCACGGGGTTTGTTGCATCATGGTCAACAAACAGGCGGAGCTGGAAGCCACTGTGCTGCTAGAAAACTATGACCTGGTTGCCATTACAGAAATTTGGTGTGATGAATCCCACAACTGGAGTGTGGATATCGATGGCTACAGATTATTCAGAAGGGACAGGCAAGGAAGGAGGGACAGAGGTGTTGCCCTCTATGTTAAGAAATGGATAGAGTGTGAAGACCTGTCTCTCAGGAATGGTCACGAGCAGGTCAAAAGCTTATGGATAAGAATCTGGGACCAAGGCAACAAAGGGAATCTTGTGGTGGGTGTCTACTGCAGGTTCGCAGATGATACCAAACTGGGAAGAGTGGTTCATATTCTGGAGTTTGCTATTCAGAGGGACATCAACAGACTGGGGAAATGGGAAGACATTTCCTGACACAAATATGTACAGAAGACAATAACCTATGTGCTTATTCTATATCTTTGTAACTGTGAAATCACTTAAATTTCAGACAGATTGCAAATATGACCATAGTGTAGTCTTTGCATTTTCAGGGAACAAAGGAAGATAAAACCAAACCTATATGCAGTAAAAATGTAAGGGACCCAGGATACATATGTAAAAGCAGTATAAAGGAAATAAAAATCATATTGATTGCACCATTGCCATACTGCAAATCAAAGGTATTTGTGGATGTTTCCAACACAGAAGTGTTATTAAGAAAAGAAAATGCAGACAAAAGTTAAATTCCAATATGCATTTCAGTATCTGAAATATTAAAAAAATAAATCACTGGTATGGTCTAAAGTAAGGTGAAAATTGTTTTTCAAGATGCAGACTATTTCTATATATAATACTAGGTGAAAGTATAGACATATGTGGAGCTTATTGAATAGTAAGAAATCAGGTTATTTGTAAAGCTCTACAAAGAAGAGATATAAACTTTGAGGAAAAATTAGTCAGAACCATGTATTCTTAGGGGTAAAGTTACCATAAGAATGTAAATAACTTATTTGTATTAAAATCACTGAACAAGAAACCAAAGTTACAGAGGATGTTTCACCAATTATTTTATACTAGGTATTGTATAGTTATATGTAGTTAAAAGCACTATGCATGTAATAAATCACTTGATCAAAACTAAATTGAGGTCAAGAAAGACTGCCTGACTATTACACAAATAATTGCTGACATTTTAATTACTTGAGAACAAGTCAATATGAAGAGGTCATGAGCAGAAACTGAAAGTAACTTAGGCAGAAAAATATCAAACAATCTGGTTAGCCTGAAATTGCATTGAATTTGGCTTAGTAAGAGAAAGAGCCATGTGGCACAATTTTGCTGACAAAAGGACTAAACTACTATCTGAGAAAAAATCGTAAAGATGCTCAATCCAACAAACATGTTCTAGTCAAAGAACATTGGGGGTAGTGATGGACTTTCTTAATAATTTGTCAAAAAACGGTGAGCCTCTGAGTCAAATAATGTTTAAAACCATCATATGTGAATGGAGAGAAATACAAGGAAAAGCTTTTGAAGAAGTAAAGAAGTTTATTTCAAATTCTCCATTAATGATATATTATAACCCAAAGGAAAGGATAGTGTTAGAAAGTGACACATTGGAGACCCATCAGGGAGCCAAATTAATGCGGAGTGAATGTCTTAAAACACTTATGAGCTGCTGTTTCTTAGTTAATGAATGAGAAAGAATTAGCACTAGACCTTTACAAAGATGAGTAAAATCTTTTGCAAGATCTGTCAGGACAAAAAAGCAGTACGGTGCCATGTCTGCCCAGCTTTGCCTATGGTTTAAATTTCTGAAAGCATTTTTAACAGAGAGTGTGAAACTGTGGCTTGTCACCATCCACATGAGACTTGGTCTGACACAATTTGTCTCCCACAACATTTTGCCAAAACCCCACAAAAATGCAAGTATTGTCCCAAACCCCACCACAATGCAAGAATTGTCCAGTATATTTTCAGACTCATTCCTCCCATAGTTAGTGTTGCCCCAAATCCAAACTTAAGCATGAAATACCCTACTGCATTTTGCCCATCAGCTTTCCTCTTGAGTCCTTCAGTCCCCTTCTCCTTTCAAAGCTGTGACACACAGCTTTTTCCACCCAACACACTCTGGCCTCCAAAAAAAATTGTCAAGCAACCCAGATTTCAACATGTCACTTTCATTAAGACTGCATGTCCAGAGCCAAGCTGAGTTGGCTTTAACACATTTGTCTTTTACATTCTCAATGTCAGGGTTCTGTGTGGGCCAGCTGCTCCCAGGGATCTGGGGGCAGCGGGGGTTACCTGGGGAGGCAGGTCAGGCCCTGGCTGACGAGACCCATCCCAGTGCCCCAGCCAGGAGCAGGGCAGCCAGAGGACACCAAGGCAGCCCCAGCCCTGGGCATCAGACACCTCCCAGGGGACAGGATGAAGCCAGGCAAGGGATATTAGCTTATGTGTATGGCCAGGATCAGGCCCAGTGAGGGAAACCAAAGGTGAGACATGGCCTCGGGCTGGCCAGGCAGGGCCTTCACAGGAGGGTAAGGTTTGGATATGCTCACTTGGCAGCTAGTCACAGGCACATACATAGTTACTGTGTGTAGATGTTTCTGAACAAAAGCTTTTCCACACACCTGAAAACACTTTCTCTGTGTATTCCTAAGAAATGTCTCATCCCTGAGAGATCAGAGGAAACAGCTGAGCACCAAACTGCTAGTTCTATGGGGATCCAACACGATTCTGCTTAAACCCTCAAATCTAGCAAATGCTCTCAGAATCGAATTAATAAATGGGTCTCCATTTAACAATCAGGACTTGGTTAGTATCCATGTTGAAGATGGTGACCACTGCTTCTCTGTAACACAGAGTTGCGGGGCAGCAGAGGAGTTTTGATTACATTTAACCTGGCAGACAGCTAAACACCACGCAGCCATTTGCTTACTCCCCTGCAGTGGGATGGGGGAGAGAATTGGAAAAAAAGGTAAAACTCATGGCTGAGTTAAAGACAATTAAATAGGAAAGAAAAGGAAAGGAAAATAATAATAATAATGACAAAGAATATACAAAACAATTGATGCACAATGCAATTGCTCACCACCTGCTGACAAATGCCCAGCCAGTGCCCAAACAGCAAATGCCACTCCCCAGCCAACTCCCCCAGGTTTTCTTGTTCAGCATGATGTCATATGGTATGGAATATCCCTTTGGTCAGCCTGGGTCAGCTGTCCTGGCTGTGTCCCCTCCCAGCTTCCTGTGCACCCCCAGCTTTATTGCTGGCAGGGCAGTAAGAGAAGTTGAAAATTCCTTGAATTAGTATAAGCATTGCTCAGCAACAACTAAAACACAAGTGTGTTATCAACATTATTTTTATCCCAAATCCAAAACACAGCACTATACCAGCTACTAGGAAGAAAATTAACTCTATCCCAACCAAAACCAGGACACACGACTACATAAAGGCAGAGATACAAGTATGGGAGCACTGGTTAACTGGTGACAACTCAGGCAAAGACATACAGGATTTTAGTATGTTTATGAGATACAGAATATCCTAGTAATAGCATCTTCTCATAATACATGTATTTACAAGATAGAGTTTCTGTTTTTTTTCAAGATCAGATTTTAGCCCTTTTTATGGTCAGCATGAGTGTAATTTGTGATGCTATCTTTTATTAAACTCTGAACGGTGTAATTTCAAACAGTTAAAAGCTTTAGCAAGATACATGTCCTGAATCACAAAACTTACTTTCTTTTCTTACAACACTTGTCAAACAGTGCAAACAGAAAAATGCACCATAAAGGCTGGCCAGGCATTGCTGATGAAAATGAAAGGAACTGGTCCTTGTTCCCATCTGACAAGACAGCATCAGACCAAGCAACAGGGTTTAAAAGCAGTCTAACATGGAGGCTAAGGAGAAGAACACAAACATTGTCACCAGTCAAAAACTGTCAGGCCCAAATTTCTGTTCAATAATCTCTGGAGCAACAAAAAAGCAGGCAAGCCTTATCCTTGTATTGGGTTTGTATGGTAAGGTTTTGGTAGCGGTGGGGATTTACAGGGGTAGCTTCTGTGAGAAGCTGCTAGAAGCTTGCCCTGTGTCCAATAGAGCCAATGGCAGCTGGCTCCAAGATGGACTTGCTGCTGATAAGACCAAGCCAATCAGTGACGGTGGTAGTGCCTCAGGGATAACGGATTTAAGGAGGGGAAAAGAAAGGGCACGCAGCATTTGCAGCCGGAGAGAGGAGTGACAACATGTCAAAACAACTCTGCAGAAACCAAGGTCAGTGCAGAAGGAAGGGGAGGAGGTGCTCCAGGAGCTGGAACAGAGATTCCCCTGCAGTCTGGGGTGAAGACCACAGTGAGTAAGGCTGTCCCCTTGCAGCCCATGGAGCTCCACACTGGAGGATCCCATGCCAGAGCAGGTGGATGCCCAAAGAAGGCTGTGACCCCATGGGAAGCCCACACTAGAGCAAGTTCCTGTCAGGGCCTGTGGCCCCATGGAGAGAGGAACCCACACTGGAGCAGGTTCTGGCAAGACTTGTGACCCTGTGGGGGATCCATGCTGAAAGCAGTCTGTTCCTGAAGGACTGCGCCCTATGGAAGGGACCCAGGCTGGAGCAGTTCATGAAGAACTGCAGCCCATGGGAAGGACTCATGTTGGACAAGTTTGTGGAGGACTGTCTCCCATGGGAGGGTCTCCATGTTGGAGCAGGGGAAGAGTGTGAGTCCTTCCCTTAAGGAAGGAGCAGCAGAAAACAACCTGTGACGAACTGACCACAACCCCCATTCCCTGTTCCCCTGTGCCATTCGGTGGGAAGGTAGTAGAGAAATCGGTAGCAAAGTTGAGGCCAGTAAGAAGGAAGGCATGGGGAGAAGATGTTTTAAGATTTAGTCTTTTTTCTCATTATCCTACTCTGATTTCGGTTGGCAATATATTAAACTAATTTCCCCAAGTTGAGTCTGTTTTGCCCATGACGATAATTGCTGTCTCATCTCTCCCTGCCCTTATGTCAACCCATAAGCTTCTTGTTGTATTTTCTCTCCCCTGTCCAGCTGAGGAGAGAGGGTAATAGAGTGGCTTTGGTGGGCACCTGGTGTTCAGCCAATGTCAACCCAACACAATCATACAACAGATTTGTTAAAAATGTAAATTAAATCAATGAAAAAAGTGTAAAAAATATAACAAGGTATGATAGCATAGTAACAATTACAGTAGGAGGGAAATGCTAAATTTTACAAATCATCAAATGAGATACAAATGAAAAAGAAAGAGAATAAAAGGAAAACTGTGACACTTAATTAGTAATGTACAGTATCCCCAAATGCCAGGCACAGTCTGTAGGTTGGAAGAAGCAGAGACAGGGAGGTCAGAGAGGACAGGAAAGAGAATGGATGTGGATATCCTGCTGCTTTAACACAGCAGAATACCTCAAGGATTTGGAATATTTTATCTCAGATTTCTGGTGAGCCAGAAGCAAATAAGCTACAAAGACTAGGTCAGGTCAAATAATAATAAAGACGTAAATTGTCATTTGAGACATATCATAATGCACAGTGTGGTGGAATGCTAAATTCACATATAAAAAGTGAAAACGGCACAGGGGCAGCTCAAATAGAAAGCAGGAGGGAACAGAGAAAACTGATCCCCATTTCTCTGGACCTTAACTGCTCAAGATGGTCTAACCTCAACAGAGCCTGAAGCCCAGTCACTTGCTCTAAGAGGCTCTTTGCTTCTTTTATATCTCAAAAGAATCCTGTTTCCCAGTACAGGTCTTCATGAATATCTGTGGGTTTGTTTCAAATTCTTTTAAAAATGTGGTGAAGTTATGCTTTGCTGTTTCTTGCAATTTGTGCTTTCTGCCAGAGACTCCAGGTAGGGCCATTCTCCCTGGCTGCGATGGAGAGCACATTTTTAAACATCCTGTCTGCCCTGCCTGGACTGGCCCAGGAGCTACTGCCTGAACTATTTCCTGTTTAGTTTGCTCAAAGGCTTGTCATTACTCAGGGCCCCATTTGAAATCGTTCTTCCTCCAGGTCACTTGATAGAGAGGGCTTACAATCAAACTGTCATTCAGAATATGCATTCTCCAAAAAAACACAACACCTAAAAAAGCTTGTGTTTCCTTTTTGCTAGTTGGTGGAGACATAGTTGTTAATTTTTTGATCACAACCATTGGGATCTGACAATGTCCATCTTGCCATTTTTTTCCTAAAAACTGGATCTCCTGTGGAAGTTCCTTAACCTTTGTTTTATTGCAAAACTGGCTGTCAGAAGAATTTGGACAATTTTCTTCCCTTTCTCAAAAAATTCTTCTGCTGTGTTGACCCAAACAATGATATCATCGATGTATTGCAGGTGTTCCAGAGCTTCACCCTGTTCCAGTGCCGTCTGGATCAGTCCATAGCAAAATGGTAGGGCTGTATTTTCACCCGTGGGGCAGTCAGTTCCAGGTGTACTGGACACCCCTCTAAGAGAAAGCAAACTGTGGCCTGCACTCCGCCGCCAAAGGGATTGAGAAAAATGCATTACTGATATCAATTGTGGCATACCACTCAGCTTCCTTTGACTCCAGCTCATATTGAAGTTCCAGTATGTCCGGCATGGTAGCACTCAGCGGTGGCATGACTTCAGTCAGGCCACAATAGTCTACTGTTAGCCTCCACTCCCCATTAGACTTTTGCACTGGCCATATGGGGCTGTTAAAGGGTGTGTGAGTCTTACTGATCATTCCTTGGCTCTCCAGTGGATGAATCGGCTTATTCATGGGAATCAAGGAACCTCAGCTGGTGCAATATTGCTGCTGGTGCACTGTTGTGGTAGCGATCGGCACCTGTTGGTCTTCAACCCTCAGCAACCCCACCACAGAAGGGTCCTCTGAGAGAAGCAGCTCATGGATGGGGATCAGGGAGTCTCTGTTGGTGCGATATTGCCGCTGGTGCACTGTTGTGGTAGCGATCGGCACCTGTTGGTCTTCAACCCTCAGCAACCCCACCACAGAAGGGTCCTCTGAGAGACCAGGCAAGGTGGACAGCTGTTTAATTTCCTCCATCTCCAAGGCAGCTATACCAAAAGCCCACCAGCACCTTTTTGTGTCTTTGAAATACCCTCTCCTGAGGCAGTCTATGCCCAGGATGCACGGAGCCTCTGGGCCAGTCACAATGGGGTGCTTCTGCCACTCATTCCCAGTTGGGTTCACTTTAGCCTCCAGTACAGTCAGCTGTTGGGATCCTGTAAGGGATGTCCCACTGTAAGGGGCTAGACCGGTTTCAGAGCACAAAGGCGAGATGCAGGGAGTTGTGAATCAACTCAACTTCATCTCAGTGGGGCTAGACCGGTTTCAGAGCACAAAGGCGAGATGCAGGGAGTTGTGAATCAACTCCATCTCAGCGTAACAGCTCTGCAGAAGATGACTTGGGGGGAGCTGCAAAAACACCTCAGCCTGGGGTTGCCTGAACACGGCACCATGGTAAGAACCGAGGCCTGAGTGGCACCTTCAGTAATCCCTTAACAAATGCCCTGAGCACCGTTCCACCACTGTTCGGTAACTTAGTGTCAGTGTAGACTAATGGGCCATCACAGCATCAGACTGAACAAAATTATCCACTCAGACGAGTCCTGCCCCCACCCATCAAATCAGGAGATAAAAACTGTAAGGTTTGGGCAGAAATGGGGCAGTGTTTCCAATGACACGGCTGGGCTGTAGGAGATTCTCTCCCCCTTGTGCAGGACGCTGTACAAAGTAACTTCCCAGGGACTGAGAGGCCTTACCTGAGAGAGAGTAAGTGATTAAGAAACATACGTATGGTATTTGGCATGCTTTAAGATTGTGATTAGTGCACTCTTTTCAAGGTATTAATATCTAGCGTGCTTGTGGTTTAGAATTGCAATAGTGCATTCCTCCGTTGTATTCATAAAAACCTGCACTAGTGGTGTATTGGACCTGTGAGTGTAGTTCAAATATATTGTTATTAGACCTGTAAGTGAGGTTCAAATAAATTGTTAATTTGAGCCTTACAGTGAAGTCTCTCACCGTCACAGATCCCCCTGTCACTCCAGAAATACAGATGGGTTCTGTCCCTTTATAGCTTGATGGTATTAAGGTACACTGTGCACTGGTGTTCAACAGAGCTTTATACTCCTGTGGGTCTGATGTGCCAGGCCATAAAATCCACACAGTCCAATAAACTCTGTTATCCCTCTTCTCCACCTGGTTGGAGGCAGGGCCCCTCCAGTCCTGGTCATAGTATCTCTTACTCACTTCTTGTAAATATGAATCAAAAATACCTTTATTAAGACTGGAAACCAGACCAGTCCTCCTACCCTGTCTGGGAAACTGGTCACTGGAAACTGGAGCAGCAGGAAGAAAATTAGCTTTATCCCAGCTGAAACCAGGAGACATCTTTTCAAAGACACCACACTGACAATGAAGCCCAGCATGAAGAAAAGTAAAAAGTTTTTGGAATTATGTCAGCTATACTGACTGGCATGGCACAGGGAATGCTTAGTCACCCATAAACTGAGCACTACGACTTACATCCACACTTTACTATCCCATCTCCAAGAGACTGTCTCACTTGTTTGATCCCATTGTCATCCAAATTCTAAATATAAGTTTGTTTCATTTATGTATACCTATGTAGAAGTTCACATATAGTCACAAATATGGCAGCCATTCTTAGATGTCATCCTAACTGCTGCACTTAGACTTTGGAAGGCACGTTTTCTTTCTTATTTTGTAATAAGGAAGAAAACAAACTCCTTTCCCAGGTTTACTGAGTAATTACAAAGTCATCAAGTTATCATGTCATTAATTGGTCATTATTAAGTTCTTCAGGCATGCTGCATCAGTACCCATGTGCCTTCAAGGCAAAGCTGACTTCTTAGTACAGCTGACAGGATTAGGCAGCAGATGTTACTAAGTTTATCATAGAATCATAGAATCTTTGGGTTGAAAGGGACCCTTTAAGGTCGTCTAGTCCAACCCCCATGCAATGAGCAGGGACATCTTCCACTAGATCAGGTTGCTCAGAGCCACGTGTAACCTGACCTTGAATGTTTCCAGGGATGATCCTTTATTTACTATTCAGACTGACCAGGACTATGGAGGAAGTCAACAATGTAATGACCCAGAAATCAATTTTAACAGAAGCAGAACTGAAGCCACACAGACTTTTGTCCTTGAATATGTAAAGAACAGATGTCGTATGTCTGATCAGGGAGTGTGGTTTGTAGTAGGTGGAATGGTTTTGGGTGGGAATTGTAACTCACTGGTTATTTGCAACATCCAGATGTAAAGGAAATGAATAGACTATTCAAAAGTAATTAATTTTACCACAAGCTTTATTTGAATAATATGGTTGAATATTCTCAGACTTGATGTCCAAATTAGATTTCCTTTATTCTATAATACAGAGCATGATAATTCAGAGAGATCAGTTCAATTCCTAGTGTCTGCACATGTTACTTGAGTGTATTATACTATATTGTACAGAATACTATAAACTCATAGAGTTTATAAGAAGAATGACCTACCAGTGAAAACAGGAGAAGGATTAATTTAGTCTCTCCAAAATTCCAGGTAAAATTATCCCTTCACATTGCTATTGTTCAGAAAAATCACTCCGATCTCAAGGGACTTAAATCCTGAGACCAAGACACAATTGTCTATATGAAATGGATTCAGGTTGTCTGTAATCATATTTGACTTAGTGTCTGGAATTGTCACTCTTAGAAATTGCCCCAAGGCATTTGTTCCAAGAACAACTCTAAACCATCTTCTCAGCCCAGAGGTGATCACCCAGTATTGTTATAAGCAAACAAAGAAACGAACAAAATAGATGGAGCAGCCTGATGTACAATGCTAGAAGGCATCTACTTTTCAAAAGAGAGGATACCTGCACGCTTAATATTTGAATTTGTTTTTATCTGTATCTGAACTTGCCTTGTTGTCCGAGGTTTCCCTTCATACCCAAAGCTTGTACAGCTAGCTTGTACCAGAGCTAAACATAGGTTGCACCAGCCTTTAAATAAGCAATGAGGAAAGCTGGCAATTCTGGCTTTGAGTTCGACCTCAAGTTCACTCCTGCACTGTGTTCTTAATTAAGTTCACCCAAAGATTAATTTTAGCAAATAATGTTCCAATCTCTGAACACTTAATACCAGATGACATAAGAACTTCCTTCTTCATTTCTTATTCAGTATTTGGTTAATCCAAAAGCAAGCAGAACATATACAAGGCCAGAGGTTAGGATAAAATGCTGAAACGGTGTCTTTCTTCATGAATATTCATGTAATAACTTTGGAGAAACATTGATTTCTTTGACATATTCTACCTTAGCACTAAACACATTATAAAATATATATCTTCAAACACATAAGGATAGAAAAAGTGATTTCTAAGAAATATTACCAATTATCCAGGATGAGGCACTCTGAGAATTTTAAGCAGGAAAATAAAGCATAAGAGCTGGGAAGAACAGAAAGGTTTGACAGCTGTTTAAAATTAGATGTCTTCTTTCTATTACACCCTAAGAGAGTTTAAGCATTTAAAATTACTAATTTTAAGTCCAATTAGTAACATTTAGTACAGAATTATATTGACGTGGTAGAAATACATAAGCTACAATTAAACTATTTCATTTAACTACTTACAACACTGTAGCCAAACTCAGCAGAAGTTGCTAAATCAATTTGGGCAGCTAGTACACACTGGGCCTTCTACTGCTATAGATACAGTAATGACAGCACCACCCGTACACGAGTCCTTTTGACTGTAGGGTAGGCATATTATTCGTTACAACCCACATACAAACACTCATCAGCTTATTAGTGACAACCGAGTCCTGATTATGCTATATATATAAACTAAAGAAAAAACTGCAGGCATTGAATAGCTAACAGAATAATTCATTCTTCAGAAGAACATTGAGCGTGAAGAATAATAGGTTTCAAATGTACCTAAGATATTTTTGCATATTCCCAAAGCTAGGAAATTCAGCATGACAAAATTTGTGGTTAATAATTTCTTGAGTCTGCTTGCAAGCACTTATGTTGTCATCTTTGAGCACAGTAAGAACCATTGAAAAGTCAGCAGAGTTGCCCAAGGTTCACTGAGGAAATTACCCTGGAGAAAATAGACTCTGGTTGTGTTTTAATATCTTAGCAACTTTCAACCAAAGGCCCTTGAATGCAGACAAAGAAAACCCAACCCCAAGCATTCAATGACTGTATCCAAACATTTAAAAATAATCTCATATTAAAATCTATTCTTTTTTCTAACACTGGTAGTATTTCAAAAGTATTTTACAGTAGTTTACACTTGCAAGAAACTCTGTATAATTTTCTTACTGTACTTGAATATAATTTCAAATTTTGGCACCAAATAAAAATTTTGGGAAGCCATAATTTCCTTTCCACCTATTCTGATGGTTTAGTGTTATTCTATTAGACAGCAATATAAAATCAAACCAACAGCTGACAAATTGGACAGATGCTTGTCAAACACTTAGTCTAGGGAAAATTATTGTAGCAAACAGCTTCAAAAACTGCTGTTTAAAATTAAAATCTTCAATTCACACTAAGTAATATGTATCAATGACCTCATTGAGCACCTACCTGACTTTCTGTCAGTGACAATCGACAGTGAGGACAGCTGAGCACCTGAAAACTTGATCTGGAGTCAATGAGAGTGTCATATGCTGATTGGGTCTCAAAATCCTGAACAGGCTTGTTCTTGGGTACCTAAACGTGGACATAAGTATCTAATTTTAAGCCTCAGGATCTGAAGGACAGTTACATGTTTCTGCTTGAAAATGACACTTTGTCTATCAATAATAATCCACAAAAAAAAAAAAATCTGTTCATGTTGAATATATGGGTATCTCAAGATTTGCTTTAGGACTAAAGTCCTCACATGAACAATATTCTACAGATGATGAAGTGATGCTTTACCAACAGACACCAGATGGTTGTTAAATGACAGATGAGGGTCTACATTTGATAGAATCAACAAACCAGGCTGCAGCATATTTAAAACTAGTAATCTGTATGCATGTTTCAGAGACTAAATTCACTGATGATTATAAAAAGTTAATTCAGAACCATTCAGCTTCCAAGGTTTACTTGTTGAAACAGTATCTTTAACACTGGCCTTTAAGCAGTAAATGCTAATAACCTCACCTGTGATGAGAGAGAAAACTAATTGGTCTGATTAGGAAAGGCTCATTCTTTACAGTGAATATTATTCTTTCAGTAAATGAGGAAAAGAAAATCCTACTGACTCACATAAGAATTCTGTTTGATATTGTAAGAGGTGATGACTGATCAGCATTTTCATGTGGCTGGTGATTAGAATAAGGCCTGACACAGAACTACAGTCCTAGAACCCCTAAACCCACAGCACAGCGTTACCCTGATCTGATGCTTCATAAATTGTTGATAAAAAAGGAATCAGAAGCAAAATTTTCATTATGAAGTAGATATTGCTTGTAGGAATTTGTGGAAAGAAAAGAAAATCAGTCTTTATTTTTATTGTCAAGCAACATTTTATCTAACGATATTGCTTTAGTAGCAGGAGATACTATCTAGGAAGATATATCTTTATTTCTTCAAGGTACAAATTCTGGTATTCGTTATAAGATCTTTTGCAGAAATAAGGTTCCAATAAAGATCTGACAAAAGTCAAGGAAGGATTTTCTGACTATGGGAAAATATCTGGGTTTACGTTATTTTTTCCCCTTTCTCATCAATAGAGGATTATAAAAGCCCTTTCCTTTCTCAGGATTTTGAATACAATTTTGTGTTCTATCTGCTGCTGAAATCTTTCTTTATCTGAAAATGAGTTTGCAAAATTTCTTATTTTCTAGTTACATCCTTCAGCTTTGCACTGGGACTCAAAATGCCAACTAAGGTTACCAAGGACAAGTTGAAAATCTGTTCATAAAAACAGTTTCTGATATTCCGGAGATTAATATCTATGTCCAACTTCAATAGAAGAGAAAAAAGGCTCTTAAAGATGACCTTGACAGGAGAAACCATATGAGTAATTAATAGTTTCTGCCAGAATCCTGGTAAGTTAAGAGAACATTGCAATGACTAACAAGATCGCAGAGAATATAAAAACCTGACAGTGGAACCCCCCCAGATCACTTCTGTTTTATCTCCAGATAGACTTAAAGTCCATTTGGCTTTAATTGACTGTTTTTATTGTATAGTTTAGAAACTGGAGCGTGTAAGATAGTTTCATGTGTACATATGAATATTGACTTTTTATATATGAATATGAATATATGAATATGATGGTGGAATATAGCCTGAGAATTCTGTCCTTTTTATCTTTGTACCAAAGTTAAACTCTTTTATAGCCTCTTTGAGTAAAATACTCATTCATGAGTGTATATTTTCTTGCAGTTCTTTCATTTGTCCCTGATAGTGTTTTCTACCCATCCTGAGCCCAAGGAGTTTCGTAAGCTCCTGCAGGGGGAACAGAATAAAGACCCCAATTAATAACAGATAAGAAAAAGATAATAAAGAACCAGGTCAGAATATGACAATGCCCTTGGTTCTTGGACTGCAGACTGAACTCTCTGCACTTCAAGCGAAGGCACTCAAGCAGCCCAAGCCTGTAGACTGTGTTGCTTGTTCTACAATGTGTCAGTAATCCGGAACAGAACAAATTAGGGTCACAGGGAAAAGTGGAAGAGGCTGAGAGCTCAGATCTGTACTGCATAGGTTTCTAGGTTTTTTCCTCGGTACTTTGTCAGTCAGTTGTCATCATGCACTGGGGAGTAGGTGTTGTCACTGGCACATGCAGGCAATTTGGGAACAGCAGGTACGTAAGGGGATGGCCTAAATTCTCGTGCACTGTTGCAAGTGTAAAGCTGTCATCTATGGCAAGGCCTTAGAGGAGACCCTACCTGATGTGAATATAACAGCTGTACATCAGGATTAGAATGCTCCTTGCAGGCATTATAAACACACGTGAGCTGAGACTGATGCAACCCCATTTCCTTTCGGCAATATGACAGGAAGCTTGTGTGATAGGTATAAACACACAGTGAACATTAATAATTTATATGTTTATAAACATCCATGTACCAGATCTAATTTTCAGTATGGGAGAAAATGTGGAATCAGGAAGAAATTTAAACAAGCAAGCTGGTCACAGCAAAATGCTAGGAGAGTTCTGGGAGGCATGAAGAAAAAGATTTGGGGGATCAATCTCCACTGCACTTTGGTAACAATTGTGAAACCTCGGATCATCCTAATAGTCTTCAGGATGAATACCGAAATCACGGAAAGAGCCCTCAAGAATATCTTTCCACAGCAGTGTGGACAGGCTCAAATACATGCTCAGTATCACCCTGGTGAAGGAGGTCACACATCTGTTTGCTTCTGAAGTTCTACTTTATAACCCGTAAGTTGCAGGTACCTGCCTTAGAGATCTAACTCTTACTTTCTCTCATCAAGGAAACAAAAATGTTGGTTTGTTTAAAAGGTGCAGTGTTTCTGAAACCAGTGGACTCTATAAGGATGCCCAACTCTTTGATAAGCAAGGCAGAAGTATTTCGATATATATTTCATTTAACATTTTGAAAGGTATGTTCTTGTGATGTTAACATAGGCTTCCTAATTTCTTGTTTTTCAATGCAGAGTTTGGCAGAAAGGCAAAATTATCTTTTTATTAACTTTTAACTTGACATCTAAACAACTTTTTTGTGACTTTGAAAATCTGCATATTTAGAAGTCCATCATTCACTGAAATTAGCTGAGATCATGAAGAGCAACAAAACCACATTTAAAGGACATGAATTTTTCAGTCCTGCACTCAGAAATGTGAAAAGGCCTTCACCTCAGCTCAAAACTGAGTATACATAATCATAGTCTTTATCCCTCCATACTCCACTTGAACACTCCCTCTACCTCCAGCTGCATGGCCCGAGCAAGGCAGGGTGCTGGGAACGCAGATGCACTCTTCATGCTCCCAGCTTATGTGTAATGTTACACACCAGGCAGAAGCAGCAGTTCAGAAGAAAGCTGATCTGCTGCAGCAAGAATAGAGCACACCAAGGATAAATGAGCTGCCTATAAATATTCAGATAAATTAACTACATAACTGATTTTTTTAGATGGCCATAGCCTCGTCAAATATCATTGGATTTTGCATCAGCAAATATACTTTTTTTCTACTAAACACCATTCCTCTGAAACACATCTGTACATGCACACACCTATTTCAAGCGTGTACGCAAAGAATCTTTCAAAAATCTTTTAATGTTTCTTTTATATGTGAACACATGCCCCAAACTCAATCTGATTGAACAGCTTTTGCTGAAATTATGAAAATAAAATTAAATTTAAGTTTAAGAAAATGCATACCTCATGAAATTCTGCTCTGAAATGCAGCAGAGTTCCAATCAGCTGAAGAAATATTTTAGGATGGAAGGTGTCAGCAGTTTCTACCTGCTCTGCTTATCATAAACATAGTTAAGTAATGTTGCAGCTCTTGAAATCTTAGTGTTTGCAAAGTACAAAGGAGCATTTCGCAAGTACAAATTCTGATAGTCATCTGTCAGCTAGCACTGCTATCACATAGACACAGAATGAAATCGTCAATGGATTATTACACTTATAAGATAGCACCCAAAGTCTGGTAGGCACATCATGGATAACACAGAAATAAAAACATTTCCCATTTTGACAGAAATTTTTACAAAACACCTCGTGCGATTTTCACATACCTTTCAGTTTGAGCATTAGCATGAGGACAAAATAGGAAGGTTCTGCTACAATAAAGTTTTATTTGTTCATGGTCGGTATTCATTCCTGATGATCTGAAGGAAACTTGCAGAGAGCAAACTCAGGCTGAACATTACACCTTGTAAACCATGGTATTCTCACTGGTAAATGTCGCAAATATGTAGTTTCTTGAAACTGAAATAGGTAGTCAACTGCTCAGTTTTTTCATTTTGGACAGATGAGAAAGTGATTTGTTTAGCATTTTTCTGAGCACAGGTCATGGTGTTTTAAGCTGTTAAGGCTCTTCTTTTTTTTTTTTCCCTTCATACAGTTTCTTCTTGAGTAAAACTCCAGTACCTGGACATGAAACAGTTGCATTTGCTTCCTAAAGTTTTTTGTAATACCTAATTGGTATCACAACTGACTCTTGTAAAGACTTCCCCCCCGCAAAAAAATCCCTGTATACAATTTTTGAGGTCTCTCCATTTAGAATTGTTACTAATATACTTAGGATAAGAGTTTCATAAATTGCAACCTCTTTTTGAGCTCTAGATTTTCAGTCTATTTTTCTAATTTGTTCCAAAAATAAATCTAGTGTTATTTGAAAAATCAGAAGGTTTATTTTTGGTGTGGGGGGTTTGTTTGTTTATTTTAGAATGCTCAATTTCTTCAACTTGCAGATTTCGTCATCAGTTGCGCTATTATAATGGTTAGTCCTATGGCTGCAGCTCACAAAATTATACTTTAGATTCAACAGTTGGCACAGCTACAGCAGCACAAATCTTACCTGCAAAGCTCTAGCAACAAGGATAACTGCAGTAAATGCCCTCCCATCCAAGCTGTTCCAGAAAACAGCATGCCCAGTCACCAAGCATGCAGGCAGACACACAGCAAATACTGATTATACTGTATGGTGTTGCTGAAATGGGCAAGTAATAGTTACTTATTGATACACGCCTTTGATATATGAGCGTTTGCTTTCAGTTAAATCTTAAAGGCAAACTTCTGCCTTTATGTACTTCACAGACTATATCAGAAAGACTTCATCTCAGCCTGCACATAAAGGTTCTCAGCAGTTGTCATTGTCCTTGAGCAACATATAACTAGCTTCAGCTGACAGCCTTGACCTTGAAACAGCACTGTCTCTAAAGTACAGTAAATTACATCTGTGCTTACTGTGCTTGGCTAACTTGCATCACAAAAGGTAAAAAACTAGTGCCGCGGGTAAGCTTTTGTACGATTTACTTCACATCCATTCTTCACATGCACTGAATGGATCTCTCATGAGCTGATTAATACACGATATTCTAAACATCTTTTTAAAACATGAAATACATATTACAAACAAAATTTGTTAAATTCTAGTTTTGAGGAAAATAGGCTAAATTACAGAAAAGGCAAAGAAAGGAGAATAGTAATGCAGACCCACAGAAGAAAGATATTTAGTAAAACACAAACCTTACAGAATAGTGTTAAAATATCCAGTAGTATTTCTTCAGAGCTTTATTTAATAAATGTCACTTACATTTTGTTAATTAAGGTGTTGTCAAATAATTTCTCTTGACATAAATTAACTATTACAGAACATTCTCCAAAACATTAGATGAAAATATGAAATGCCTTGATTATCTCACTGAATTCCATCAGCCCCAAATAGATGTTTGAAAAAAAAAGACAGTAGCATACATCTAATAAAAGCAACATATTAAAAAATTAATAGATAAGAAAAACTTTCATATAGGATTCATTACTCTCATTGACATCTGAAACACTGATGTACTATAAATATTTTCCAAAGTTAGTCACAAAACCAAGGTACTTAAAATTGCACCTGTCATAATATTAATTATCAACTTGATCACAAGAGTTCTTAATTAAATTTCTCTCTAATTATACTAGATAATTCTTACAAATGAATTTGATTTGTTCTGCTGTTAACAAAATCTTCCAGCTGACTTGCAGCAAACAAGAGACACATGAATGACATTAAGAATTCTTAAAATTTTTCCAGAAAGGAATTCTGTACTAATATTTAAAGATCTCATTAAAAAAATCTATATTTTTATGAAAAATGTTTACTATGAATTATGCTCTCAGAAATATACCCAACAATTAAAATATTTAACCAACATAATATGTAAGTATTTACACTGTTTTCTTGTTAGAGAATAATAAAGTTCTAATAGAATTTTGTTCTAAAGTTTTATCTGACAAAATGCTTTTGTCAGAGAAGGATTCAGTGCATGACAGACTTCTAATTCACTTTCTGGAAGAAATAACATTTTACAGGAGTATGTACCTCCTCTTGAATCTCACTTTCTACTGATATTTTTGTAAGCAAAATCTGAACACAATGATCTATGACCTTTTATTTTTTCCGAGCAAGATAATGGTTTAAATGTCATCCTTACAGCATCTTGTGATATTTCTTGTTTTGATCATTCTCATTTTAAAACCACTTTGACTCTGCTGTTTCTTGCAGAGAATTGTTTCCTGCTAATTCACAGAATTATTCCAAGTACTTATCTAGTAAATTCCAAGCCACCTGCTAAACTTTTAGTGTCTTACTGCTCCAACATCAGATAGATTTTATTGACAAGTCTAGGGAATTAACAGAAGTAACGTTATTTTGATGATCAATAGAGCTAGAGGGAAAGAAAACTGAGATCTGCAGAAGTATATTGCTCTGATAGAGGTTGCAGGTGTTCAGATATCACTTCAGAACTGAACACAGGAGACTAATTCAGTGTTCAGACTGTGAGGAGTACCTCAGAGACCAGTTCCTGTAATTATCTTGTTCTGCTTTTGTGACAATGTGAAATGCATAGGTATCAGTTGGAAAATTCCTCTAAAAATACAAAAAAAAAAAAAAATATTTTGGCAGTTTCTAAATAATTGATGGAGGGATCAAAAGCAACACATATATAAGCTCCTAAAAGAAGATATGAACTTGGATTCAAACTGCAAGTTCTAAAAGTAGGAAATTTATAGTAATAAGTAACCATAGGCTCAAGATCGATCATACTTTCCTCTCAAAACTCCTGACTGACAGACTAGGTTAAGCACTGAAAAATATGAGGTGACAGCACTTTGTTGTGGGTTTTAATACCTTAAGACCATTGATTATGTCTTATTTAGATATTGGGCCACGAAGTTCAGAGTTCATTTGTTTTCTCTTTTCAGTTATTTGTGGATTTTGTTCATGGGAGAGGAATTCTGCCCCAGAGTTTATCTTTCAGTGGAACTTCAGGTTTGATTGTTTCCCATGTACTAAAAGGATTTTTAATATTTTTTTTCCTGCACAGACAAATACAAGCAGGATATTGTCCTTGCAAGATATCACCTCTTCTGAGTGCTCTAACATCCTTGTCATATTGCTTTGCTATGATAGAATCGGTTAATGCAATGTTGTCTAACAGGAAACTGCCCAAACTGCTTGTCAATAGAAAAGAAAATAGCTTTGTTATTTGTAGAATATTCTTGCATATTAGCAGGATGTCCCCTTCTGTCTCTGTTGTTTTGCTTATCTTTCTTTTCCAATTTCTTTCTTTTTCTTAAACCTTAACTTTTTCTGGATGACCTTCATTGTTGTTTTCCTGCCTTCTTCTTTTAATGATGAAATTAATTAGTCACTTCCATTTAAATTAAGTAATCCACTTCCATTCCAAGTTTTTGGAAGTAACATATAAGCAATTTTCCAGGGAACTCTTTACGTGAAATTTGGGAAAATGGAAATATTATTTCTTCCCTTTTCTCCCACCTTGTTTCTTACTACTGATAAAATTCATGCTGAAGAAAGTTAGAAGGAAAAGTTCCAGAGGGAAAACGAATGAAAAAGCAAATGAAACATAACTTCTAAATTTATCTCCTGGGTTTTAAGTGGTCAGCAGAGACCAGTCAATCAAGATGAGACTAATAATTAAATTTAAAACTGGATTTAATTGTATCATTCTATGTAAATAACAATATACACACCAAAAAAACAAAAACAAAACCAAAAAAACCCCAAGATATTTTCAGCGAATTCTATGTGTATAGAATTAGAATTAGAATTAGAATTCTAACCTATTATGGATACATGAAATATGACATAAAACTTTATTATGGTTTATTAATTCTAATGGTATTCATTCTGTCATGTTGATCAGTTCATAATATTCCTCCAAGAAAATATTTAGGCTATGTAATTTCAGAGTTATTTTAAAAGCAACAAAAAAAAACCAACCCAGAAAATACCACATAAAGGAACAACTAACACACTAGGGTTTTTCTCTACAAGAAAAAATATTAAATGGGAAAAAAGGTGATTTACCCCAAAAATTATAACTCAAAAATAAAATTAAACAACCCAAAGTTCTTTTAAGAATTAATGGGGAGAAGTGTTTTATAAACCTAAAGTACAAGAATTGTAATTGAAAAGTGCTTACTACTTTTTCATAAGTAGAAAGGCCATCTGAAGTGTCATATTTTTCTCAGTGTAAAGGATTGTGTCAAACTCTTCAGAACAAGTCGATTACTTCCTCTCTCTTTCTCTTTTTTTCTTATTTTAGACCAGACTTAAGGAACTTAAAGGGGTTGTAGATTCCTCTCAATCTTGAATCAGAAACATATGTAAGCATATGCTGCTGATGGAAAACAAGTAGTTGAGGATGTTCTGAAGCGTAGGAATTTGTAAAGTTCTTGTTGTGTCAAGCTATAGTCTAGACCTGAAACCAAAGAGCTGTAGCAGAACAATAGTGTCAGCATCCACATTTCAGGACACTGGATTTAATCTTTGCTGTACAGAGGTCTTGGCAAGAAGTCACAAAACAAGCTGCACATAAATCAATGTAGACTTCTTTATGCCATTAGTCCAACAAAAATGCAGTTTTTGGATGAATCTGGTTTAGGGTCTATTTATTTATCCTTTGGCTTCTCAATTGTAGTCACTATCAGAGTTTCCACCTATAAAAATGTTTTTTTGGTCTGCTCATCTGCTCCCTACAAATTAGAAGCATAATCAAGTTGCAGGGCAGAAACATTTTAATGTAACCTGTCAACTCCTTTATGAAGACTACTTAACCATTGCTAATCTACACAACCAGCAGACACAAGGGTCTGGACCCAATACAGGCCCCTAAATGCCATTAATCTTTCCAAAATTTTTATGGAAAATAAAAAAACCCACAAACTTGAGGGTGTCATGTTTAAAAGAATTACACAGGGAAGAAAATTAAGGACCTTGGATCAGATAAAGTACAAAGAAGAGCTTTTACTGGAGTTAAATAAATATTAAATATTCCTGATACTGTGTATTTTGCAAACACGTTATCTCACGATAACTTTTATGTGTTAACCTAGCCCAAACTTCTTGTTAAAAATAATGAAAACTGAAGTCATATTTCACAGTGCATATCATTTAAACTGTTATGGCTAATGAAGATGTAGGTTTTTTGGTAACTAGTAGATGTAAACATACAACCATGAAATATCAACACTCAGGGTAAGGATGTTTGACTCAGTGATTCCTAATAACATATCACATAATGCATTTTCATGTAAAATGAGGGGCCACATTAAAGGCAGTCAGTCAATTCTTTCACACCTAATCCTACATACCCACACATATGGGTGTGTAGATAAAAACATTTTTTTCTAAGGTTTCCAACACAATCAGTTACCTCTGTTGCATACTGTGTCCACCCCCTTTAACACTATGGAAGACTTCTGTGTGTCCCTGTGCATCCCTTTCACCTTCCCCTTCTGAAAAAGGGCTAATTATTGGGTTTGGAAAGAAAACACAAGTTAACGATTAAGTTAAGGATAGGATCAGCTATCAGACTGTGCAACAACCAGCAATTTTTGTCATCAGTCTGGAGGTCAGCACTTCAGACTAGCAGTAAGTGGTTCTGTAGAGGCACCTCTGAAAGAGCGGCACATCAGGGGCAGTGAAAATCTGAGGATGCTCCAGAAGTGAAGTTTCACTGAAACCAGCCCCCTTCATGCATTCAGCCTCTTGAAAAGCAAACATTCTGATGATGTGTGTAATCCCAGCATGACATGTCTTTTCAAAACGATATTTTGAGCTTCAGAGGGAAAGCTGATGTTTTAGAAGAAGGGCTACTGAGCAGTAATTGTTACTAGAGCTATATAGTATTTAGAAGATTAAAATATCTACTGGTTTGCAGGAAGACCTACTAGTCCAATCCTGCCTTTTTATCTCACAACAGGAAGAGTTAAACAGTCTTGCAGTGGAGTGGTCACACATTGAAACACACATAACAGTGTTTTCAGTCAACTCTCTGCCTCCATGTATTCCTCTAGAGCATTTCCAGGCTATTGTTAGGTTCAATTTGATCTTTCATGATCTAACTTATCTAAATCTAAATGTTCTCTGTATTATTGAGATCAAGTAAAAATGTTTTCTTCCGGGTAAATGTTGCAGTAGAAATTCTTTTTAGATATATCAATGATACATTTAGTCACCCAAAGGAACTGCAAGGAAAGCCCTTACCTTCTATCTTACTTTTTATTTTAGCAGTTTTCAGTGCCTCTCCCTCTTGAATTAAATTCACAGAATCATCTTAAGAGTCTTCAAAAGGACATCTTGTTCCCATATCCTCTGTATTTTGGCTTTATGTTTTTTTGGCATTTACTTCCTTCTGCGGTCAATCTCCTCATTTTTTTCTTAGAGGTGTGCCAATCTGGATGCGCAGAGCTGACTCCCTTGCTGTATAGACCTGCTCTGACACTACAAACCCACTGTATGCAGGGCCCTTCCAGGGGAGGAATGAGCTCTGCAGAGGTTCCCATGAAATCACAGCCAGCAGCAGAGAAGGCAAAGCACACAGACATCTTGTCTCTGCTGACCGATCCCTGTCCTTTGCAGAAATGTGTAGTACTTATGCAGCAAAATGAAGAAAGTGTAATTATGCCGTTCATCACAAATTAATCTTTTCCTCCCCCACCCCCAACCAGTTCAACATTCATAACACAAAATCTGTGAAACTTGGGAAAATTAATACTAAAATATTTCATAAAGTTGGAAAATAAATTCCATTAGCAGGCTAAGAGAGACAGAAATCAGATGTTTTGGTTTGTGGTTTTGTTTGTTTTGGGGTTTTTTTTGGCAAAGATGAGTGTTCAAAAGGAGCAAAACCAGTACTTCAGGTTTAGTTATCGTATTTTAAGCAATCCTTTTCTTTTAGCCGTTGTAGGAAAAAAATGCAAGATATGGAGAGAGAAGCTTGTACATTGCAGCTGATGAGTATGCCATATAAAAAGATACTCCATTTAGTATTGAATATTAACTGCAAAGTTTACTACTAAGGTCATTCTTTTCTCTCCCTGTGTGCATATGTGTATATATATAAATAATGTCCTTTCAAGGGAAAGTAAATGCAGCACCTCTTCACCTGTAGAAATAATTTCCAAGTGTAGGTATATATGTTCTTACACTCACATGCACATTATAAGAACAGGATACATATTTCCCATGCTAGACTACGTAAAAAGCAATTAAATATTGGAACTCCTGTATATTTAATACAGCCATGGAACTTCTATAAATAACTAAGCATAGAAATATTTAGACTTGTGACTGTACACTCTACAGTTTCATAGGGCTCCATAGGCTTGAATGTTTGTTTGATTGGTTGCATGTTTTAACTACTTTTTTTAATAAAATCTGAAAAGAGACATCCTGCCTGAAACTCGTTGAAATGTTAGGAAGGATTTATGTTCAACTACGTCAAAACTTTTTATATTCCCACTCATAGTGGAAATAAGATTCTTGTGTATAATTCTAGTAAATATATTTTCATGGAAAAATTAGAGAGAAAAATGTTCTCATTAAGAGAAATTATATTTGAAAAAGTTAGATTTTTATTTCTTGGACTGAGTAAGAAAAGAAACAATATGTCTATATTCTTAAATTTGTGGTAATTTGAGATGATGATTTCAGGGCCTTTTTATTTCCATGGTCTCTCAGAACCTAACTTAATCTTTAAGATGAGACATGTTGCTGTATAATTCAAGAGCCAGAGATAATCCCAGTTAATTATAATATGGGTTCATTAGATGCTTGTATGGGATTCTGAATATCTAAGAAACTACTGCTGGTTTTAAATCAAGATAATATCCATTCTTATTATGACAAATATTCTTCTGTATATTATTTATTATTAATAGCATCTATGAATATGCCAAAAATATGAAAACATTATTTTATTATTATAAAGCCAGTCAAAATCAAATACCAGCTATGGTAGCTGCAACTAAAAATCGCACGTTCACGAAAGAAGAACCTGAGAGCTTGAATTGCAGGAGCTGCCTTGCTGGTGGCAGCACAAAGTACTTGACACTTTGTGCAGAAATGTCACCAACTATTGCATTCTTTGATAACTGTGTTATGAATTAAAAAGGCTGAGTAAACATTAAGGCCCCGCTGCACTTGCTCTTAGAGCTGTGTGATTAGCTGGCCCTGGATCTTTTCTTCCTTTCTTGTTTTTTCCTTTGTTTGTTTATGGTGTGCTCTGTGCACACATCATTTAAGCCCTCTGCACATCATGTAAGTCATTGGCTAAAACTTGGATATTTGCATATGGACTAACATAGTTGTATTTAAGGCTTTTGTATGTGTGTATTTCTTTCTGAAGATCTTTCTCCTTTCCTTTTCTCTCCAGTCAAAAAAAGAAAAAAAGGAATAAAGGGGAATGTCTAAATAGATTCACAAATAAAAGAAGCCAAGAATAAGATATTTTTCATTAAAATAATATATTTAAATTAATTCAGGATGTGATTTCATGTGAGAGGGATATTAAGTTATTTTTTGTTCTTTGTACTCTTTGTCTTTTATCACCTCTGATTGTTTGACTTTTTCTTTTCACCATGCCATATCAATGACACAAAGTGCTGGAGACAATAGTTACACTCAGACCTTATTTTGAAATACTCCCCAACTCAAAATGCCCTTTGAGTTCAATGGTATTCCTAAACACCAATAAAATTATTGTAAAACCCCCATGTATTTAACTAATGAATATAATATCCTTGTTTTCTCAGAGAAAATTAGTAATGTAATATTACTGCATGAACACCTTCCGGGGTCTCTCTGCTTTTTATTTAACTGAGTATTTCTAGGTAGACAAAAGCAGATGTACAAAAGGTATGGTGCTGCCCTGAGCCCTGAGTCTCAATAGGTTTTTGGGATTATTTTTAAACTGCCTCTTGCAGTTTCATGATGCATCAAGGGACACTTAACCTTTTTTTCCCAATATAAGTTCTTTCACGTATCTTCCTTTTTCATTTTTTTCCTGCCTCCCCTCCTCCTCCCCGCACCCCCCCCCCAGCCCCATAGTTCTTAATACTATTTTAGGCTTTCAGGGAAGGTATCTGGTCTAAAAGAAAGTGAGAAAGCATGTAGAAAAACTGCATTATTGTGCTCTGGCCAGCTACATTAGAACTTTCAAACATGCTTATATGCCTGAGCAATAGAGAAATGAAACAAAATTAAATAATTACTTGAGAGGGAGAAAAACAGGGTTCGTGGTGGACATCTGAGAAAATGAGTGATGATTTTTCCCTCACCATTCTACTCCATCTTGTGAGGAAAGAAATTTGCAGAAATAGAGGCAGCAGGTGGGTTATGTTTTTTTCTGAGCATCAGGTCACAAAAATATTACACAGAAACAAACGCAAACACATTGAACATTGTACACTACTTCTCCAAAGACTCAAAGACCAGACAATATCTCGTGTGGATTTTGCTGCTGTTTTCACCCCAGCTCACCTGCTGCAGTATTGCCCACTCCTTGCAAACATAGACTATCTATTCCAGTTTTTAAAATAAATGTACTGTGAGTACATTTATGTTTGCTTGAAGGCAAAGGAAAGTTTGTTGCAAGCATTATCTGGTTGCCAGTTTAGCTAATCTTGAGTCAAATCTTTTTGGTATTCCTATACCACTTGAAATACTTTAAGTTCAAATACAGATGTAAACAGGGAGATTTCTTTTTTTTTTTTTTTCTGTTTATGTTTCAGAGGAAAAAGTTCTCCAGTAATCCATTGCCCTTTTGAAAATATTTGGATCAGATAATAGGTCAGCATATATTTTTATTTCAATATAAGAAGCATTATGGAATTGGGAAGACAGAGTTGCAACTAGAGCTTTTATTTGCATCATATACTCTCTCTGGAAGGATATACTTAGCTTTTTAGAAATGCCTTCATGTATTGTTTTTCTATTAATATTATTTCTTATTAATACATATTATATTTATATGTTATATATTAAATATTATTAAATATAGTAAGACTTTGGAGATTTTTGATAAGGTTAATAACCTCTTTAAGCCCCTTTTAATTTCTTATTCTTTCAGAGCTGGAAGGAAAACACAAAAATTCTGAGTACTACAGTACAAATTAGCAAATTTACATTCTTTCTAATGTAATTAATGGCATTTTTAAAATTTATAAATCAATGTATTGTAGGCTAGTTCACACTGATCAAGATTTTTTCAATCCCTCCAAAATCTTTGAACAAATCCAGAAGAAAAGAATGTGGATTATAATGTCTAATGTATGTGTTAAAGTTTCACAAAGTAACGGAGTTCATTTTATTCACTTTATATTTATTTATTAGGTTCTTTTTTCTTTTTTTTTTCTTTAAGTGTTCAGCACTTTTGATCATCAGTGATAAAAAATAAATGTTAGGTAGCTTTTAAAGTGATGCTACATTTCTTGACACTATGGTGGCACTGAGAATCCCTTCTTGTCTATTTCTCAAACAGAATTTCTTCACAACAGCTGTGCCCTCATCATTCCAGCACTCCATATTTTCTGGCACTGATACGAAATAAATCTTCCCATGGAGGTAATGTAAATATTCAGTAGTTATAAGTACTCTTAAGTCATAGGCCCTCTAGATGTTCATAGAACTTTACCAAACATTAATCTTCATAAGTGAAAAATTTAATTGCTGGCCACCCACTGTGTGGAAATAAAAATAGGAGGAGGGTTGGGTGATGAATGTCACCATGAGGAAAGTTGTCACCAGATATGACTTCGGTACACAAGCCTTCATGAGGTCCAAACTTCTTCTTAGACAAGAAGGTAAGGAATGCCAAATTCCAGGAAAACAAGCCCAACTGTAATAGCTCATGTTTTATAATCTGTATGGCAGTGGTAATAATAGTGTAATAAAGGTGACATAACATTAAGTAAACATTTCACTTCCTATACGAAAACAAATAGGATAGAAGAGAGGAGCCATAGTACCATCTGCTTTTCACTGGAAGCTTCACGTTTCCCTTCCAGATACGAAATGCTGTGGGTTATGTTGTGGTGATGCAGGGCAGTGGTGGTAGTTGCTGTGGGGTTCTGTTTGTTTGTTTTGTCATTGTTAAGTTTTTGGTTGGCTTTAGTTTGGATTTGGATTTGGGTTTGGGGTTTTGTTTTTTAATCTCTGGAAATAATAGAGGTATAGAGACATCTACTGGTATTTTCATAATATTAAAAATTAGTAAGTCTCTCGGGAAAAGACTACAATATTTGGTTGTATATTAAACTATTTTACTTCCTACTGTAGGTTTTAAGATTAAAAATCATCATGAATCTAGAAAAAAAATGATAATTCACTGTTCACATTAAATTCAGAATGTTCCAGATATGCACTGTCTTCCCCAAATTCTTATTGTTTGAGTATGGTATATTCAATTTAAGAGTTCTTAATGAAGTCTTAAGAGCATATAATCCTTTTATTTTTTCAGGTATATTTAAAATGACAGGGGACCAAATATATATTGACGACAGCATGGTATAAACTCATCATAATAACTCTTTTGGACATCTAACTCAATTCTCCATTGTCTCCAGTTATTGCTTTAACTTTTCACAATAGTAGTAAAATCTTGTATTTTCTTTTTATGCCTGTAAAAAATAACATTCTTAAGTACTTACCGTCTGCTTCTGTTTTTTTGAAGTTACTGGCAGTTCTTGAGAGGAAGCGCTCAGGTTTTAAAATTGTGACTTTCTGAAAGATATGGATGGATTCCACATTGAATGAGTGCAAAAAAAAATGTTACGTTTCTAGAGCAACTGGTGACTTTCATTTAACAGACAGAGGGCCAATTTGATGACTGTTTTCCATTTTTGTTTTTTTCAAGGTCAAGAACAAAAATGTTTTTCTTTGCGATACTTGGCTACCTGTCTGTTATCTAATTAGAAACACAAACTGATTATGTACTAATTATGATTCAGAACATTTCCCAGAGGGAGTAGAGACGAGAATCTGATGTAATATGGTGTGACAGCTGGCTGCTCTTCCTTTCTTATTATTGACGTCAGTTCTCAAGATGGTCTGTGCCATAGCTTGTTTTATCTGGGGAAAAAAGAAACCAAAACAGCACTGGGCAAATTTGGAAAAAAGGTAATATCCTCAAATTGACCAGTGCTCCAGTCCTACAACAGGGATAGTTGGTTTTAACACAAATTATTGCACTACATTCTAAGAGTAAGGACTAAAGGGAGCTTGCTAAAACCTCATATTGAATTCTGGTTGTGAATAGATTCAATTCTATAAAAAAGAATTTTATAATGAGTATGTTATTTATATTTTATTTTATGCAATTTACTTGTATTCGTATGTTTGCTTTGGTTAAAACCACGTTGTAAAAAAATATCTTTTAAACTACAAAATATGTATTTCAGTATAATAAATAATTCAAAAAGTTGCATGGAGTATCAGTAAATATTGAATTTGACTTACTCTGGCTCAAAAAAAGCATGTCATCAACATTAACTCTATTACTGATAAGGCGCAAGAAAGTTGTATTTTTAACCTAAGAATTCATATAACCTATTGAACACTTCTTTAGAATGAAATTAATTTCTTCCAGAACTGCCTTTTTTAACATTTGTTATCATAAATGGAGTAAAAACCTCTCTAGCTCAACTGAACAGATAAATCCCATTCATTGTCTTCAAATAATATGAAACGTTTCTTCTAATAAATGGGCTAATAGAAAGTAATTGATAAAAAGCAGTTGTACTATGTTTTTTTAGATTTCACTCACAGGTTGTCAATGGATATTGACAATGAAATGAACAGTCCAAAAACAATATTGCCTTTCAAGTAGAAAAAAAGGTTAAAAATTGCATGTGAAAGAGAAATGAGTTTATTGCATAGATCTTGCAGTAAACATGTAATTAACCACTAAAGAGTGGTAGCGAATCTGAGTTTCATAAAGAATCCATTCATAACTCTTTGATGCTGAATGAAGGCACAGTTTGTGTTCCAGTTCTCAACTCCTTACGCATTTCCTTAATTCCTTTTGCAGTCCTAGGGATAAATACAGTCACTTTAAGCAGCCACAGCTCCATTCAAATCGACAGGGCTATCACAGGGCTATAAAACCTGGTTTTGTATCTTGAATTTCCCAGTCCCTATATTGCTGAGTCTTTTTTATACATCTATACTGAAATCCTACCTGCCTTCTCCAGAAGAGAAAAACTGGTTGAACTACACAGGTTATGTACATTAATATGCCAAGCTGATACAACATATGTCATTTTTTCTGTTCATATAGTATTCACAAGCAGATTTGGTTTTCTGAAGGTCTTTTCTCAAAATAATTTTAACACATTATGGAGGTGTATTTTACTTTATAGGCTTTTTAAATCTACTTACCTTGTCTGTAACTGTAACTTCTTTCTATCTGTTATTTATGGAATGTCTAGATTGAAAAAACAATTGTTGTCCTAACCTAGGAAAATTTTTAAGATTTTTAAAAATGCTTTAGTCCTGAAGTGAAATGGTAAAACTAAACTTGAAGAGCTATTTTACCTTGAATTAAACCAATTCCAAAATGTACTAGGTTAAAGAATTCACTTGAACTTCGATAATTTGTAAGTTTTTAATAACGTATTTAAAAATGTTATTGCCAGGCTTCAGGGTTAAAGAGTTGAGTGTTTATCTTTGTTAATGTAACATTCTATAACTTTAAAAAAGGATAGATTTCTGGAAGTCTATCACACAGCCTTTGTTTCTAACCGATTTCATTTTGAAAGTCCACAAGCTTTCACAAAAAAAGAATAGTTAAAAAGTTTGCCATCACTAGTTATGGAAGTATGCATTTTTAATATAAAAATAGAGACTGAATGTCAGCTTAAGAAGATTCTTTTTATTTGAAAATTAAAAAAAAAAAATCACACCTAGCTAGATTGTGTTTCTTTGCCATTATTACCTCCATCACTACCATTCCCCAGGTAAAGGAATCATACCATTAATTTCAAAGGATAGTTAGACTTTGTCTCTCCCTTTTACCTCACCACTTAATATTTTTTGACTCCTTAATTTCATCATCAAGTGCAGATGTAATCAACCCCTGATTTCATCAAGTATTATATGCAAATAAAGAAAGACCAAGTGGTCACCTAAATCTGTTCCCGATTAAAATAAGATACAGAAAAATAGGGTTTTCATAGTCCATATTGATAGAACAACTGTCTGTTTAACAGTTTGTGACTAAGGAATATGCTAATTTAAGAGAATCTTAATGTCCCCTTGTTTGTTCTGCACATTTTCAGGAGTTTAAGAGGTAATGACTTTAAATTAAACTTTTCCCACTAGTTGAGTTTTTATTACAACTCTACCTGATTATTTATTTTAAAAAAATTTGTAGGAATTGAATTATCTTTTAGACCTCTGTGAAAGCTGTATGTGAAAATTTATTGAGGGATAATAGGATACAGTATGTCACATAAGTTTTATACACAACATTTTGTACAGAAAATGTTTCCAGTGTTAAAAAGTACTGATGTCCAAACTCATCAGAGACACATTTTTCTATGGCAGACTGGTCACAATACACAGCAGTTGATTATGGGTTTCTCCTGGCTCTGATATGGTCCTCCTGTAGTCCTAAAAGGTGTTCGGTGTACACGTGTGTGTGTACAATATCTGAAATAAGTAGAAGGCTGTGTTAAAGCCCAACAGAGTGACTCATGGGACACACTAGTATTCTGCCTGACTATGGCATGAAGTAAAAAGAGAGAGTGGTACTACTTCAGCTGATGAATTAGAACTAGAGACCTGTGCAAGTGAAAGACCTTATATAGTTTGGTGGATACTGCTTACTAGAACTCTTGGGTCTGAAACATTTCCAAAAGCATCCTGAAGACTTGTGTCCTGGTTTCAGCCAGGATAGAGCTGGTTTTCTTCACAGAAGCTAGGGTGAGACTGGGTTTTGCATTTGGGATGAGAAACTGTTGATAAGGTGCTGATGTTATGGGTTGCTGCTGAGCAGTCAAGGATGGTCCAGCTTCTCATGCTGGCCTGCCAGCAAGAAGGCTGCAGGTGCAGGGGAAGCTGGGAGGGGACACAGCCAGGACAGCTGACCCAAGCTGGCCAAAGAGACATTCCCTACCATACTACATCATGCCCAGTACATAAACTGGAGTTGGCCGAGGCGCAGGAATGGCTGCTCGGGGACGGGCTGTCGATCATGGGGTGGTGAGCAATTGCTGCATTGGGCACCACTTGTTCTTGTACATTCCTTTGTTGGTATTATCATTGTTGTTATTATTGTTGTTTCTTTCTCTCTTTCTGTCCTATTAAACTGTTTTTATCTCAACCCACGAGTTTTTTTTCTAATTCTCTCCCCCGTCCCACAGTGGGAGGGAAAGTGAGTGAGCAGCCTGCGTGGTGCTTAGCTGCCGGTTGGGGCTAAACCACGACAACTTGTTTTGAAGGAAACTCTTTGGTTTGTACTAGAAGAGGGTGAGACATAGTGTTATACAAGATAGCCAAGTGAAGGACCAAGACTCAGGAGTGAACTATGTAGCTAAGTATTCACACAGTGAAGATGAGGCATAAGTAAACAATGTGTGATTTCATAAACTTAATATATGTATGATACAAAACACCATGAACATAACAGGCTAAAACACTAGAAACTCTTCTGGTTTCCACAGCATTCTCCTTTTTATGCCCTAACAGTGTCCACCTGCTGTAAGCAGGGCATTTCTTATTGTTTCCATATTCTTTCTTCTGACTTTCTTGGTGCTCGGGAAAGTGACTGAAGTAATGTTGTTGAGTACTGATTGTGAATATACCCAAGTCAGAACCAAGAAGTATGCTGAGCCTTTAGTAGAGAAGATAAACTTTCAACAGGAAAAAGAGTTTAGGAGGACAAGAAAAGGATTTTTGTATCTCTCTTGTTCATAAAGCGATTATCCAGCAGGCTTTAACTTTTTCATCAAAGACCACTAACCAGTTATTGCCAGAGAATGCTGCATTTCATCTTACGATCTCTTAAGGAGTCAGTTACCCCTTACAGCTGGAACTACATCCTTGCACCCTAGCTTTACCTTACAGTATTGCCAACTACAGTATTACTACAAATTAATCTGTGACTCAGTTTCAGTCTTCCTCCTCACAAACGAGGAGAAGCAGCAGCATCTTCAGCCTCTGGGATGGGACCTCTGGGTTTGCATCCTACCACCACCATCACTGTCATCAAAGACGGTTGACAACCAAGTGAATTAACTTGTTCATCATTACACTTCACTCTTGCTTTCATCCATTAATAACAGGAAAACATCAGACAACACAGTCAAATTTTCCGCACTTTTTCTAGACTTGGATCCTGAACTGGAAAAGTGGAAGAAATATGAAGACCTGTAGAATACAAGCCATACTCTCTGTCAGACGCTGTTTAAAAACATGGAACATCATTGTTGTTATTTATGATTACATATTTTTTAGCTAGCAGGTATGCCATCATTTTTTTAAAGAGCAGGGACAGTGTTTTACATAATATGAAGATTCATACATAAATATATCTTTTCATATTGTCCACATGAAAAGGTACTTAAGAAGTGTTTTGTTGTCAAAATCAAAGATTCAGCCCTCAAAGAACTATGAAATTTCATTTTTCCATCAGTCTTTTATCTGCTACAAACACAATTTTTCCTGGAAAAGTCTGTATAAGCCTATGTTTTTGAATTTGCAGCAGTCATATATGCACACATTTTGAATGTTGGTGGCTAAATCAGATTTTAAAAATATTAATAATAAACCATGTTCTATACAAAGTCATTATTCATCTTTATTGATGTGCTAATTTATGAAGATATTTAGATGCATTTTTGCTGCAGGCTGTTAAAAATATTTTTCAGGAAGTTGTATATCGAATTGTACATGAAATTTGGAAACAGTAGTAGGAGTCTTAGTTGAAATGTAATGTAATTACATTAATTAGTAATAAGATGGTTTGCAAGTCCCATTAATCTTCAACATCTCTTCAAAACAAGAGATAGCATTAATTTTTTTGGCCTCAACTGATAAAGTGGTTTTGACCATGCATGATATATAGGAGAACACTCATATGTATCATTCAGTTCTCTAAGCAGTTGTCTATGAACTACATAGGACATTATTGGTGTCCAGCAAAGATAGCTTTTCATATCAATAGTTCTATTCCACAAGCTTATTTACATATCTTAAATGAAACATTTTGTTATACCAACAATAAATAAACCAGAAAAAAACCAAAAATCTTTAATTAAATATATTTTCTGAATTTCTGAGATATTTTTCTTTAGGTGACAGCTATTTTGATTTGCTTTGGTCTGCTTCATAAATAACACCAATGAATTTATAAATTATTGACAGATCTAACATTCTCATACCTAAGGTCACTTTTCTCTATCTCATCCCTGTTTCTCCGTGTGTTCTCAATTTTTCTGATCATTTTGCTTCCCGCTGCTGTGTTCTGTAATACCAGTAGTAGACTGCATATTTTGCTTGTAGGAAGTAGGAATTTGGGAAGAAAGGGGTCCAAGAGAGTTTCCTGAATAACGACATCTAGTCTACTTCATTACAAGTAACCAGGAAACAAGAATTTAGATAGATCCTGACACTTTTCTTGATCCACAAAAAAAACTTCCCTGTAACCTGGAGACAACATAAAGACCTACAGTAAAGCACCAGAATCCAAATTTACACTATGGTACAGGAAGAGAGCAGAAACTTTATGAACATCACAAGTACCTTAAATTCTCAGAAGGGAATCCATTAAAAAAACCTCCAAGGTGATCTTAAGATATGTACACATTCTGTGCTACAGAAGAGGAAAAAGACCCAACTGACAATCTGAGCTGGGGATTAACAACTTCCTTTTTCACCTC